>NW_015173694.1:300382-353055 GCF_001447785.1 Gekko japonicus | reverse complement strand
TGTTCTTATGTACACTGTTAATTGTTCTTGTCAGGGGACACACGTATTGTCCATAAAATATCAGTAATATTTGGGTGCATACCGGCATGGTCAGGTGACTTTCTCTTCCCCCAAGATAGTATTGCCTGGCAAATAAATGGCAGGGAAAAAACCTGATGCTGAAGTTAAGGGACAGACTTAGGGTTGCCAACCTCCAGGTGGTGGCTGGAGATCCCACTGACGTCCCTCCCCTCCCCTCCACTCCTCAGGCTCCATCCTCAAAATCTCCAGGAATTCCCCAACCCAGGGCTGGCAAGTGGCAACCCTAGAGACAAGACTAATGCCAAGATCTGTGATGTGACCAGGACACCCAGTCCTTTCTGTGCAGATCAAAGAACAACAGTTTGTGTGTGTGTGTGTGTGAGGGACCAATCTGATTGGGAAAGCAGTACTAGGGTAGGGTGCTTTTCCACCCCTGTCCCCTAGGAGGGGCCTGGAGATCTTCTGGAATTACAACTTGTCTCCAGATTACAGAGGTCAACCCCCATGCAGAAAAGGGCTGCTTTGGAGGATGGGCTTGTGGCATTTTACCTCATAAAAGTCCCTCCTCCAACCCTGTCCTCTCCAGGCTCCAGTTGGCAGCCCTCCTCCCATTTGTCCCACCTGAGAAAACATACCAGTACCAATGTGAGCAGATCCAGTTGGAGCCTGTGAGTGACTCTGATTGGATCTGAGCAGCAGGGGCGGTTGGGACTAGAGACCAATCAAGTTATCTTATCTAATCTGTTCTGAACTTTCTAAAGAACGAGCACGACAGAACCACAAAAAGGAAGACAAGGGATTTTGTTAAAAATGTGTCTAAATCAGGGTTTTGGAACAACAGAGCACCTCTGGAGCTCAACCCTCCCACAAAGCCACGCAGCCGTTCCCTGCTGTACCAACGTCCACCGAAAGGCATTTTGCACATGCTCAGAGGCAATCCCTTTCTTTCACAATCTGCCAAGCAGAAGAAAACAGCTCCTGGTGCCAAACAGATGGTCCCTGGTGCAGGTTAAGCCCTGGGGTTGGCACTCTCACAAGTGACAAAGGATAGCGGCAGCCAGCGATGCTCACCAATGGTTGGGTCGAGGCAGGGTTCAAACTGGTCTTCTGTGAATCGCAGCAAGAGGCTGTGGGAGGAGACAAGACAGGACATAGGTGAGCTGTATGGGAACAGCAGCTCTCCATGGAGCGACACCCTCGGTCCTCTTCCCACCCTGTGGCACACTCCCCCCTCTTGGCATGCACCTGGATTTCCCCACCGCACTGTCTCCGACCAACAGCAGCTTCAGGGTGGGCAGTGACAGGGTGCTCTCTCGTGCCATGGCGAACCCTGTCAACAGCGGCACCGCAGACTCTGGCAGAGGGAAAGCAAGGGCTCCACCCTCCACACCCCAGCCAAGAACACAGGGAGGAGGAACTGGAATATAGGTCACTCTCACCACCTCCTCCACCAGCAAAGAGCGAATGACAAGGTGGAGAGGCACAGAGCGGCCTTGTGGGGAACGAAAAACCATTTGTGGGAGGGCCGATATGCTCCCCCAACTTTCGCTTTCGCACTTTGACTTCTTTCCTATAAACAGGAGTAAAATGGATCCAAATTCTTAAAGTTGTGTCAGACCTTTAATAAAAAGCAAGCAAAATATCACAAAACTTTGAGGGAGGATTTTAAAACCTTTCGTCTGCCTGGGTGTTCCGTACAAACTTTCACAAAACAGGCAGAACAAGAAATGATAAAGTGATGGCAAACTCAGGTACTTCTCTATGCTTCAGACAACTCCTCCCAATCATTTTTTTTTGTTCTTTGCACTGAGCCACCAACCTGACAGGGAGTTCTAGAGAACTCTGCAAAGTGTGATTTTTTGGTCGAGCCTTTTGAAAGGTATTCTACTTCCTCTGTTATAACATAAGAGGTGTCTCGTGCTCTATCACGTGGCTGTCCTAATGGGAACATGGGTGCTGGTTAATCAGCGATCAGCCAAAAACACTTTGCACATGCTCAAAGGCATGTCCGAGTCCTAATAAACAGCCGAACCTTGGCTCAGTTTAAACCTTGCTTAAAGCAGAGGAGGACCAATCCACAGGTCAGAATCTTCATATTCTCACAAGTGAAAATAGATATTAGAAGGTTATGCTTATGACTTGGTCCCCAGACTGATTTTCATTACCAAATTTAAGCTTTGCACATATCAGTGAAGTCAATAATATTATGGGAGAGAAGTGTATTGCCAAGAGAAAAAAAAGGTTCTTTTCCACCAAGGCATTTGAAGGCAGTAAAGCACATTGGCCGTGAAGGAAAAGGGTTTTATTGAAAACTCTAGTCTTCTGTTTATTCTTGTGACGTTGATATCTCATTATTATAGAGAATCCAAGTATTTTCCTTCCCCACTGGTGTGCTGATTGCCCTCATATCCTTTGGTGGACAAGAACTGTTTTGCCTCTTGGCAGCCAGTGAAGTTGGGCAATAAGTATTATGGATCAATGAGTCAGACTTTGCATCAAATCCAGGTACATCCTGGCCCTGTATCCCCTTCAGCAATATTATTAGGGGATCTTACTAATAACAGCCTTGCCATCTTGGGCTTCACCCCTGGCTCATTCTCTAGTGTGAAATACGTCATCAGGTGTCAATAATGCTCTTCTCCTCTTTTTATAACATGAAGCAGTTGATCTCTTTGCAAATGGCTGAAGGGCACACATTTGAGATTTAAAATGTTGTTAGAAACCCAGTGGAAGTAGATTTTGGTCTCCCTAGTCCCAGTTTCTGTAAACTAAAAGCCACCCTTCTCCACCAAAAGAGCTTCCAAGGGAGAATCCAACAAGAAACTGCAGAACTAGAATTCATCCAGAAGTTTATTACTATCTCCCAAGAACTTAACAAAAACTTTATAGTCTGTAGTCATAGGAAGCAGTGAGCTATACTGTCCACTGGTTCCAACCATCTTCTTCACAAGCCGTTCTCTTTGTGCCCCAAATGCAGATGGGAAGTAGGTGGTAACCAGAAACAAGGCTCTTTCAGTGGCGGCACCCTTGTTTTTGGAATACCCTCCCACTTTGAGGCTTTTCTGGGCACCTACCTTAATATTTTTAGGTACCAGGGCAAATATCTTTCTGTCCATGCTTTTAACTGAGGTGTTTCCATTTTTTTTTTTTAGTTATTTTAACAATCTGCTTCCAGTCTGAAGACTATTTTGTAGACATCCGCTTAGGATGCCGAATGTCATTTTGAGTTGTTTTTATGCCCCAGCTTGTTTATATGGTTTCTTGTACTGTTGTTTTTAATGATTTTCTTGTATTGTTTTTACTTTGTGAGCAGGCTTGAGCATGTCTCTTGAAGAGGCTGTGTATACATTTTCTTAGTAATAAATAATAAACCACTTTAGGAAAACCAGCGACGCTGCCAAGTACTGTTATCGGGAATGCTTTCTCCACTTTGCTTTATTACATGGGAGTGTTGCACAGTTACAAGCTCACAGCTCTTTGATCCCGCTGTTTAAAATATGAGAGAGAGATATCAGAAAACCTTATTAGGCATTTATTGCAAGTTACATTACTAGATATTGCAGAGCTGGGAAAAGTGCAGAGGAGAGCAACCAAGATGATTAGGGAGTCGGAGCCCCTTCCCTATCAGGAAAGGTTGAAAAGCCAGTTTGGTGTAGTGGTTAAGTGAGCAGACTCTAATCTGGGAGAACCGGGTTTGATTCCCCACTCCTCCACATGCAGCTGCTGGATGACCTTGGGCAAGCCGTAGTTCTGTCAGAGCTGTTCTCTCAAGGACAGTTCTGGAAAGAGCTCTCTCAGCCCCACCTACCTCACAGGGTGTCTGTTGTGGGGAGGGGAAGGGAAAGGAGTTTGTAAGCCGCTCTGAGATTCCCTTGGGTAGTGAAGGGCGGGGGTATAAATCCAATCTCTTCTCTTCTTAGACTTTTCAGTTTAGAAAAGAGACAACTAAGGGGGAACATGACAGAGTGTCATAACATTATGCATGGGGTAGAGAGAGTTGACAAAGATAATCTTTTCTCCCTCTCCCAAAATACTAGAACTTGAGGGCATCCAATGAAACTGATGTGCAGTAGGTTCAGGATGGACAAGAGGAAATACTACTTTACACAGTGATTAAAATGTGAAATCACTGCCAGAGTGTGTAGTGATGGCCACAGGAATAAACAGCTTTAAAAGGGGATTAGATAGATTCATGGAGGATGTCTATCAATGGCTACTAGCCATGGTGACTGAGGGGAACCTCCATATTCAGAGGCACTAATCCTCTGAATCCCAGAGCTAGGAGGCAACATCAGGGGAAGGCCTTGGTCTCACTGGTCATTCAAAAGAACTGGTTGGCCACTGTGTGAGAAAGGATGCTGGACTAGATGGACCACTGGTCTGATCCAGCAGGGCTCTTCTTATGTTTATTCACACACACACACACACACACACACACACACACACACACACACACACATACACACCACAAACAAAAACATGTTTATCTTTAAACTGACACATGTTAATCTTTAAACTGCCACTAGACCAGGGGGTGAGTGAGCATTCATAACTAAAGAGCCAAACGATCAGTGAGAGATCAGCGAAAAGCCAGCACAGAAAAGTCCTTTTGCATAACCAAAAATGTACAATTTATCATTGCATAACTAAACCAGAACGTATCTGCAGCCGAAATCCTGGTTGCTCAGAATCCTTTATTACAAAGCAGCACACATGAGGTATCACAACAAGTAAAAAAAACACACAGGAGCCCTGACCTGGATAGCCCAGGCAAGCCCGATCTCATCCGATCTCGGAAGCTAAGCAAGGGCCGACCCTGGCAAGTAGCTGGATGGGAGACCTCCAGAGAATACCAGGGCCGGGGTGGGGGGGGGGAAGGCAAGCCGCTTCTCTGAACATCCTCTGTGTCCCAGTAGGAGTTGCCAGAGGTTGCCATGACTTCCAGGCACAGGGGCACACACACACACGCACACACACAAAAATACAAATATATATACACAGGAGTACACTGCGCAGTTATGATAGCACACTGGTATAAATCTGTGCGTGGCTCACACATGGATTACTGGCAGCTTTTCGCCTGCTTACTCTTTCCTTTTCTTCAAAGTATCTCTAAGAAGCCCTTTAGTCCCGTAAGAACCTTTGCCTGCCGCTCCCTTCCTGGACTGGTTATTCTAGCATTCCACCTACTGCTGTGATATACCTTAAGGATTTTCTTTTCCTCTCAGACTAGATGGACCACTGGTCTGACTGAGCTGCATTTAGGTTTAGAGTTGCCGGTGGGAGACCCCATCATTAGATTCTGGCTTATTTCTGGAATGCAAGAGTTCTAGAGAATAATGATGCATGCAATGCAACCATATGTATATTTACTTACAACTGTGGTTTACTTGCAAGTAAGAGCACATAGGACTGCGTCCAGGTAGGGTTGCCAACCTCCAGGCAAGGCCTGGAGACCTCCCAGAATTACCACTGATCTCCAGACTGCAGAGATCAGTTCCCTGGAGAAAATGGCTGCTTTGGAGGGTGGACTGTATGACATCACACCCACGGAAGTCCCTCCCCTCCCAAAACCCCACCCTCCCCAGGCTCTATCCCCACATCTCTAAGAACTTCCCAGTCTGGAGTTGGCAACCCTGTCTTCAGGTGAATACATTTTAGAAGAGATAGTGTGGTGTAGCGGATACAGTGTTGGACAAGGAATGTGTGTGTGTGGGGGCAGTCAGTACACAAATCGCCAGTCCCTTATCCAAGCTACCTCACAGGGTTGTTGTGACTGTCCAGACTCCTATAGGCACCATTCTGTGTTTTTCGGAAAGATGGCTAAAAATATAATTAATAAAAACATTATTAAGGAAGCAACTCACGTTGGCTTCTCTGAGGAAACATTTTTTGCCTCCTTTGCAGCGTTTAAACCCTGAGAAGGCTTCCAACTTATGTCTTGCATTAATACATTTCTACATGCCGGAGAGACAAAGAAGCTTAAAAAAGGCTTGTGAAAACCGTTGACAGTTGTGTTTTTTTTGGGGGGGGGAAAGAATTCAAACGCGCGAAACAATGCAACCCTGAAACGAAAGCCACTGACGTTAATGGATTTAGCAGGTTAGAACTCTGTTAGGGACGCGCTACACATCTGTGAATTCGGGCACAGGGAAAGGGGTCACTTCTAAATTCTCCGTCTGAGTCACCTCTTTGCTTCTGAGCATGTGCAGAGTGCCCTTTCTCCCGCACCAGATGCACGGAGGCCCCTCGCGCGCTCCTAGCGTTGGAGAGGCCTTCCAAGTGGCAGCACCTGTAGCTTCAGCCAGACGCACACAAGACGGTGTCTCCGAACCCGTACTAAACAGCCTAGCTATGTGTGGCTGGCTGGCTGGCTGGCTGGCTGGCGGGCGGGCGGGGCGGCGGAATCTAATCCTCCCAAATGGGTGCGACGCCCCTCCCGATCAGCCCGTGACACGTGAAAGCCCGGGCGCGGGGGGAGAAACGTAACGTGACTCAAAGGCGGCCGCGGGGTGTGTGTGTGTGTGTGTCGGGGCTCTCCCGGTCTCCCCTGGCGGCGCGCCCATGGCGCACCAACTGCTCGCTTTCCTCCCGGCCTGGCTGTGAGTTGCCGGCCGCGCACCAGCTGATCGCAGCCCCTCCTATCAGGCAGGGCCCGGGGAAAGGAGCGGGGAGGCAGCCCTGCCCAGATCGGCGGGGGTGGCGAGCGAGCCATGTCCGAGTTCCAGATTTCCGTGGAGGAGCTCAACGACCTGCTGGCCAACGGCAGCGGCTGCTACAGCCTCCCCAGCGCGCACAGCAACGAGGTGGCGCCCCGCATCCACGTGGGCAACGCGTGAGTCTCCCGCGCCGGGGCGGTGGCCGGGAAGCCTCCCCTCCCTTAGGCTGGCGGCGGTAGGCCTGGGCACGGGGCGGGAGAGCCGGCAGGGGGACGAGCCCGTGGAGCAGGGCGGGGTGGGGCTGGGAGGCAGGAAGGGCGCTGCTGGGAAGGGAGGGGGAGCCCCGGCCCAGAGGGGTCGCTGGCCCAGCCGAAGATCCAGAGAAGCCACCCTGGGTCTGGCCCCACCCCGCCTCTCTCTGGGTGTTCGCTTGAGTCCTTTGGATCGTTTCCCTTAAATCAGGTTTATGGCTCTTTCCCCCCCTTAAGGCTTTCAGGGGAAATTGCTTTTACTCCTTTTGGCAGACTCTGCTGTCTGTCTGTTGCTCCTGTTTTACAGATTGGAAAACTGAGGCCCAGAGAGAGAGAGAGAGAACTTGGCTAGAGGCACCAGACTAGTCGGTCGTGGGATGCCAGACTCCAGGTGGGACCTGGGGATCCCCCGGAATTACAGCTCATCCCCAGACTACAAAGATCATTGGAGAAATGGATGCTTTGGACGCTATAGTATTGTGCCCCACTGAGGTCCCTGTCCTCCCCAGCGTTGCCCCTGAATCTCCAGGAGTTTCCCAATCGGAAGCTGGTGACCCTAACTCCCCCGCCCCTCACTGGTGGCCAAGGAGAACCTGGCGACCCTAACCAGGATGCAGATTCCATAAGAAGGGTGTTTGATTGGATTCCGGGCCCCACTTTCCGGGGACAAATTCTCCCTGGCAGCTTATCTTCTGTGCGGCTCCAGCAGGGAGGTTGTGGTCCTGGCACAGTGAGGATCATGCTTTCCCCAGGTGATTCTCTACAACACATGACTTGGGGTCGGGCTGCTATTGGGAAACAGGGGTCTGAATCTTGTCTTGTGTTTTGTCCTGGCATGCCCGGTGGGGCAGATAGGATCCACGGGCTAAGCGGCTAGGGTGGAGAATGGGGGTGGCGGAAAGGGCCGTCAAGTGACAGCCGACTTATTTCGGCCCCTTTAGGGTTTTCAGTGCAAGAGAGGTTGAGAGGTGATTTGTCATGGCCTGCCTCTGCATAGCGACCGTGGATTTCCTTGGTGGTCTAGCGTTACTGACCAGGGCCGAGACCCTGCTTCATTTCCAAGATCTGATGAGATCGGGCTAGCCTGGGCCATCCAGGTCAGCGTTAGGCTTAAGACTGACATCTGCCCAATTAGAAAGTGGCACTTTGGGGCCTCACTGTGGGAGAGAGGAATTGTTTTCAAGCACAGGGAAGAGAGTGTTAGTACATTAACTGAGATTTGACAGTGGCTGCCCCAGTGTTTTGTTTTGTTTTTTTGTTTGACACCTTGAGCGCATTTGCTAGAAGTCTGGCCAGTCCCACAAGCTTACCTTAAACAGAGTTTTGCATTCTTCGTATGAGTAAACTTTTTTCTCCCTTTTCCTGTAAGGCTTCCAGTAGGTTGGCAGTAGATTCCAGGTGGATGAAAGGAAATGCTTCTTCATGCAATGCATAATTAAATGGTGGAATGCAGTGCCAGCGGATGTAGTGATGGCTGTAAAAAGAGGTTAGACAGATTCATGGAGAATTGATCCATCAGTGGCTGCTAGGCATGGTGAGACTAAAGGGAACCTCCACATCTGGAGGGAGGAAGCCTCTAAGTACCCGTGCTAGGAGGCAACACCAATGGAAGGCCTTCGCCTCTGTGCCCTGTTTATTGGCCCTCCAGGGCAACTGCTGATCTGCTGTCTGGAACAGGATGCTGAGCTAGATGGATCACAGGTCTGATCCTGCAGGGCATTTCTTGTGTTCAGCTGCACATCAAGCTTTCTGGGCCAAAATTACACATTTTCCTTTTGTTCTGGCTTTGCCTCGGGAGACTCTTAAGACTTCTGGGTACCATTTACAACAACATTTAAAAATATACATGGAGGAAATGAGCCAGGAATAGCTTTGGGGAGGAAGGGAAGCCAGGGTCTTTGGCACTGACTTTGGCTTGCAAAGGTGCCAACTCCACTTCTCCGTTCTCTAACCAAAGCCGTGTGGGATGCTTTTGGGACCTCCTGACTCTAAACGAGACCTGCCCTGCCCTCTGCCATCCGACTCGTCTTCCTTGTGGTTTGGTCTTTTTGCAAGGAAAAAAGTTGTAACATTGTCTTATTCCTTTCCCCCTTTTTCTTTTGGAAGAGTTGCCTGCAGTGGCTGTTGTCGCGTTGTCCAGGCCAGCTGGCTGACTGTGGTAGGAAGCTTTGTAGGCAACAGCCCAAGGAACGGTCTGAAAGTACCTGATGTGGTTCCCTGTCTAAAGCTAAGTATAGGGCTGGGTAGTCTCCGTGGGAGGACTCCCGTTTTAGGGGCTATGAGCTCCTTTGGAGAAGGGGAGTGCGGAGGCCCATCCCGTGGCTTCCAGAGGGGTTGCGGATGCTTAAGCGGCTGGTTTCAAAAAGGGTGTGACACACATTATGGAATACATAGCTTGAGTCCAGCGTCCCCACCCTATGGCCTGCGTGATGTCATTTGTGTGTTCTCTTCAGTTCCTGTGTGTACGGTGCCCGATTTAGATCACAACTGTGGCATGGTCTTCATTGCAAGTTTGGTGAGAGAGCCAGTTTGGTGTAGTGGTTAGGAGTGCGGACTCTAATCTGGGAGAACTGGGTTTGATTCCCTACTTCTCCACATGCAGCTGCTGGTGTGACCTGGGGTAAGTCACAAGTTCTCTCGGAGCTGTTCTCCCAAGGGCAGTTCTCGAGAGAGCTCTCTCAGCCCCACCTACCTCACAGGGTGTCTGTTGCGGGGAGGGGAAGGGAAAAGAGATTGTAAGCCGCTCTGAGTCTCCTTTGGGTAGTGAAGGGTAGGGTATAAATCCAGTCTCTTCTTCTTCCTCCCCCCCCCCTTGGGGGGCACTAATTGGTTTGTTGGGAAAATTTATGAATGTATGTGTGACTTTCCTCAAAGGGCCAGATAACCCAATCCTGAGACCACTGTAAGTTTGGAAAGAGTGCAACAAGGAAGGCCGAAACTCCTTCTTCACATGTGCCACAGTCACAATCTGAATTGGGCACTACTTGCAGGGGAAGAAGAAGAAGAGATTGGATTTATACACCGCCCTTCACTTGGAGTCTCAGAGCAGCTTACAAACTCCTTTCCCTTCCCCTCCCCACAGCAGACACCCTGTGAGGTAGGTGGGGCTGAGGGAGCTCTGAGAGAACTGCTCTTTCAAGGTCAGCTCTGACAGAACTATGGCTTGCCCGAGGTCATCCAGCAGCTGCATCTCCCAGATTAGAGCCCATGCACTTAACCACTACACCAAACTGGCTCTTGAGGTGAACCTGCAAGTAATGTGTGACTTTTACACAAGACATGGGTTGGGGACTCTGGACTCAGCCTGTGTGCTTTGTAATGTGTGAAGAGATTGCTTCTGCATGGAGATTTTTCTCCTCCACCTTGGCTTCCAATCTGGAGCATTTTCTTTCTTTTTTTGGCATCCAGGCAGGGTTTTGCTTACATCGTCCTTTCTCCGTCCTCAGGATGTTCTTTCCCAAACCTGCTGTGCTTTGGTCTTTTTTGGAAAGAGCACATTATCATGCCATCTGGACAGAAAAGTGCACGTTTTCTGGTCCTGAACTGTCTGTGTGGGTGATATTTTCCTGCCATCCATCTCCCATGCCACTGACTTGTAGCCATCGGTGGCTTGTTGCCATGGGGGTCTTTTCAAAAAAAGTAATAATTGCTGTTAGACTACAGTAATTACTGATCTTTTTTTCCTTAAGCATTCAGACTCTGGTGTACGGTGGGGATAAAACGCTGGGAAAATGGAGGCCGGGAGGGGTTGACTAGAGGAAAGTGAGCAGAACATTCCTGTGATGTGGAAGTTCTGTTGTCAGTGTGGGTGCCCCTGCATTCTCCAGAAAGGCAACATGGAACATCTTCACCATCTGGAAGCAGCCAAGTAATGTTCATATCATAAAGGAAATAAAGGAGAGTAGAAGATGAAATTGGATTTATACCCCACCCTTCACTCCGAGTCTCAGAGAAGCTTACAGACTCCTTTCCCTTCCCCTCCCCACAACAGATATCCTGTGAGGTAGGTGGGCCTGAGAGAGCTCTTTCGAGGACTGCGCTTTCAAGGACAGCTCTGACAGAACTATGGCTTGCCCAAGGTCATCTAGCAGCTGTAAGTGCAGGAGTGGGGAATCAAACCCAGTTCTCCCAGATTAGAGCCTGCGCACTTAACCACTACACCAAACTGGTGTAAACAACATTATCCCCCACACTCTGTGTTGGCCTATCCAGGGTCAGCCCAGGCTAAAAAGATCTTGTCAGATCTCAGAAGCTAAGCAGGGTGAGCCCTGGCTGGTATTTGGATGGGATGGTCACCTCGGAATACCAGGGTTGTGATGCAGAGGTGGGCAATGGCAGACCACCTCTGAACGTCTCTTGCCTTGAAAATCCTATAGAGTTGCCGTAAGCGGGCTGTGACTTGAAGGCGCTTTCCGACACCACATTCTGCGTTGCTCTATTTGAAACAAGAAACAGTAGAGATAAGATCCGGCTCGATTCACAGCATCATCAGGGGCAGGAAGGAGGCTGATCCACAATTTGAGCTCTCAATTTGCTGAACACTGCTAGACGGCCAAAGATTATTCCTGAGCCAAAAGTTACAGGTATCCTGTGCAGATGTTCGAAGAGGTAGCAAGAAATATATAGGGAAGGTACGAGGAATCTGGTCTTCTGGCCCCATCCCAGACAAGCAGGGGGTCTCTGCAGTGTGTTGGCTATGAATATATACATGTTTGTGGGATACCAATAGCTACATTCAGTGTATGTGCATTTGGGTTTGTGCTCACATGAACATCTGTGCACACCTTCTGATTACTTTGTGAAGTTTGGGGATGGATTCGGTGGGTATGTTGCAGCCCCCCCCCCCGCCTCCATGCATTGAAGAAGAAGAGTAGGTTTTTCTACCCCGCCTTAAGGAGTCTCAAAACGGCTTACAATCGCCTTCCCTTCCTCTCCCCACAACAGACACCCTGTGAGGTAGGCGGGCCTGAGAGAGCTCTGAGAGAACTGTGACTGATCCAAGGTCACTCAGTTGGCTTCATGTGTCTCAGAGTGGCTTAGAATCATCTTTCTTTTCTCTCCCCACAACAAGCATCTTGTGAGGGAGGTGGGGCTGAGAGAGTTCTGAGAGAACTGTGACAGGCCCAAGGTCACCCAGCAGGCCTCATGTGTCTCACAGCGGCTTACAGTCGCCTTCCTTTCTCCACAACAGATACCTTGTGAGTTTGTGGGGCTGGGAGTTCTGAGAGATACTCTGACTGGCACAAGGTCACCCAGCAAGCATTACAGTTGCTTTTTCTTCCGCTCCCCACAAGAGAGACCTTGTGAGGTAGGAGAGGCTGTGAGAGCACTGTGACTGACCCAAGGTCACCCAGCAGGCCTCATGTGTCTCCAAGTGGCTTACAATCCCCTTCCCTTCCTCTCCCCACAACAGGCACCCTGTGAGGTAGGTGGGGCCAAGAGAGCTCTGAGAGAACTGTGACTGGCCAAAGGTAACCCATCAGGCTGCATGTGGAGGAGTAGGGAATCAAACCCAGTTCTCCAGATTAGAGTCTACTGAACTTAACCACAACACCACACTGGCTCTCACTGAGGTGGGTCCTACCCCCTTATCCTACCACTCCACTGAACTTGGTTTATTGATTAAAATATTTTTACCCCATTTTTCCTTTTGGCTCAAGCCTGAATCCTTCCTCCAATCTTCCACTGGAGCAAGGCTACTTTGGAGGATGGTTGGATCCAGCCAACTGATTTCTACCCTGTTTGGCCAGATGTGAATACAGTAACCACTGGACTCCTGGTTCAGGTCCCTGAGAAATGCAGTAAAGCTTAACTGAAGTTTTGGAAAGGAACATCTTGAAGCTTGCTGACTGAGTGGACTGGATTACAGTGGACCGGATTACTGCTACAGCAGTTCCATGGTTGGACCACTATGCCCTGAGGGCCCGAGTGAACGTGTCACCCCAACCCTGTTTGGGTGGTGAGCCGATTTTAGCTCGTCCATGGAGCCAGATGGACCCAGTGCGGCTTCAGATGGCTCTCCGGGATCCATCGCCCCCTGGTGACTCGTTAGATGAGCTAGTGGAGGACTTGAACAACCGACTCTCGGCAGCCATCAATGAGATTGCTCCCAGATGCCCTCTGCGCCCTCGATCTAGGCTGGCACCTTGGTATACCCAGGGGCTGAGGCTGATGAAGCGAGAGCTCAGACAACTGGAGAGACAGTGGCGGCGGGTTCGTGATGAAGTGACAAGAGCATCCTATCGAACGTTTATGAAGTCGTATGAGATGGCAACCAAGGCCACGAAGAAGGAGTTCTGCGCAGCCGAGATTGCATCTGCAAACTCGCGTCCAGCACAATTGTAGAACGATTCGGTCTTTAACCACCCTGCCACAGAGCAGACAAAATGCTAAGGAATTGGATATAGGCTGTGAGGCTTTTGCGAGTTATTTTGCAGATAAAGTCTTGTGGCTCCGCCGCGATCTCCCGACCACATTTGAGACAGTATGTGAACTTGAGGCTCCAAGCACGTCTTCTGGTTCCATTCTGGATTGTTTTGGCCCTCTCAGCCTAGAGGAAGTCGACAGATTGGTCTCAACTGTGCACCCAGCCACTTGCAGCCTTGATCCGTGCCCCTCTTGGCTAATTAAAGCTGGCCACGAGGGGTTTCGAGGTTCCCTTCGGGATATTGTCAACAGGTCCCTCTCTGAAGGCCTATTCCCAGGGGCTCTCAAGGAAGCGACGGTCCGCCCCCTCTTAAAAGAACCATCTTTGGATCTGACCGAATTGGACTTCCTCGGTAGCGGCTCCATACTGGTGGAATGAGCTCCCAGAAGAGATCAGGGCCCTGCAGGACCTCTTACAGTTCCACTGGGCCTGCAAGACAGAGCTCTTCCACCAGGCCTTCAACTAGGAGCCACCACCATTACCAACAACAACTTATAGAGCCTGGCCCTAGGTTTGTTATTGACAGCCTGTGCCCACTGATTTTATATCTGAGAAGATCAGCAAGCTGAACATTTAGACAATTATGGTTTGCACTCATGAGGTACTGCCATCTTTATGACATCAAATAACACTCTAGTACTTTAATATTGTATTGTTTTTAATGAACTGCTTTTAGATGTTTTATGGTAATTTGATTATTTGTGTATTTACCCTGTGTAAGCCGCCCTGAGCTTGCCTTGGCGGGGAGACTGGGGTATAAATTGGAAAAAATAAATAAATAAGTAAATAAACATATCTGTTCTTTCCACCAAGCTCCAATAGAGCCGTGAAGGACTGGTGTCTGGAGGTTCTAGGGGACTGGATGAGAGTAAGCTAGCTAAAATTAAACCCAAATAAAATGGAGATGCTATGAGTTATGGATAAAGCTGATACAGGAATAGGTGATCAATTTACACTGGATGGGATTGTACTCCGTCTGAAGGAGCAAGCTCACAGTTTAGTCATGTTCTGGGATACCTCATTGACCCTGCATGCTCAAGTGATAGAGGCAGTGTGGAGTGTGTTTTTCCAACTGAGTTGGTTCACAAGCTGTGGCCTTTTCTGGAAAGGCAAATCTGACCACATACACACATATTTGGTGACATTCTGTTGGATTAAGTGGCCAGGATGCTTACAAGGAATGGCCACAGCAAGCATATTAGTCCTATTGTGGGCTAACTGCAGTAGCCAGTGTACCAGAGGTTGCCAGTGTGTTTGCAGGCCCAGTACAAATTGTTAAAAGAACACTTCAGCTGCATCAACACAGTGATGATCCTCTGTTGTGGAACCACTAGTGCTGCAATTGCCGAGGCAGTCTACAGCATCAATAGAGCATCCACATGGAAATTTCCTCCATGC
This sequence comes from Gekko japonicus, assembly GCF_001447785.1. NCBI lineage: Eukaryota > Metazoa > Chordata > Lepidosauria > Squamata > Gekkonidae > Gekko > Gekko japonicus. The sequence goes on along the minus strand of NW_015173694.1, from coordinate 338,299 downwards.
TTTCCTTGGTCATGGCCACTATTCCCTCACCCAGCATTTAAAAACATTAAGTATTAAATCACTACTGTGCTATAACGATATAGCACTATAGTAACTACATGACATAGCAGTAACGTGGTGCCAATGTGGGTGGAAGATTCAAAATTAGGCACATTTCTATCCACACAGCATGCAAAGCCCCTTGGACTACAATATTTCAGGAAAGATTGTAGTAAAGTATGTTTGGGAAAGATCAGACAAACTGGGGAGGGAGCAATGTGTGGATGCTCTGGAAAACAGTGCTCCATTCTGACAGCCAACGAGAAACAAAACATCCGTGTTGGTGCTATTTTTAAGGTCCTACATGGCTTAAATGCAAGGTAACTGGGTGGACTGCCTCATTCTGTAAATACTGATTCACGTTTTGAGGTGGGCCAATGAAGCCTTATTGCAGAAACCTCAACAGCTTTCTGGATGAGATCCAGAAAGGATGCTAGATCCTTTCCAGTCCGGTTTTCGCCCGAGCCATGGGACGGAGTCAGTACTGGTCGCTCTCACGGATGACCTCCGGAGACATCTGGATCGGGGCGGGACGGCAGTGCTCCTGTTGTTAGACCTGTCGGCGGCGTTCGACATGGTCGATCACCAGTTGCTCACCCACCGCCTCGCCGACAGGATTTGGGGGCTCGCCCTGCAATGGCTTGTCTCCTTTCTCCAAGGTCGGGGACAAAGGGTGGCGCTCGGGGAGGAGCTGTCCCGAAGACACCCACTAGTCTGTGGGGTGCCTCAAGGTGCAGTTCTCTCCCCGATGTTATTTAACATCTATATGCGCCCCCTTGCCCAGATTGCCCGGAGACATGGGCAAGGGTGTCATCAATATGCAGATGACACTCAGCTCTTATCTGCTGTTGGGCAGGCAGTTTGGCTCTACCCCGGAAGATCTGGACCGAGCGTTGCAGGACATAGTGGGCTGGCTTAGGCTGAGTCAACTGAAACTGAATCCGATGAAGACGGAGGTCCTATGCCTGAATCGGAGTGGTATGGGGTTAGGGGTCCCTCTTCCGGCCTTCGGTGGGGTGCCATTGGTGCCAGCTCCGAGGGTCAGGAGCTTGGGAGTGCTCCTGGATGCTTCCCTGACAATGGAGGCCCAGGTAGCAGCCAGTGCTCAGGCAGCCTTTTACCACCTGCGGCTGATTAGGCAGTTGGTCCCCTTCCTCGAACGCAACAATCTGACATTAGTGATCCATGCTATGGTTACCTCGAGGCTGGATTACTGCAATGCTCTCCACATGGGGCTGCCCTTGGGGCAACTCCGGAAGCTGCAGCTGGTGCAGAATGCCACGGCCAGGTTGTTGATGGGTCTTCCCATGAGGGAACGCATCCAACCTGTGCTGAGGTCGCTGCACTGGCTGCCAATAGCGTTCCGGATACGCTTCAAGGTACTGGCTTTGACCTTTAAAGCCCTTAATGGTCTGGGGCCTGTCTACCTGAGGGACCGCCTTTCCCCGTATGTTCCCCTGAGGGCACTGAGATCCGAGACACAAAATCGCTTGGTCCCCCCTGGCCCTAGGGATGCTAAGTTAACAGCAACAAGAACCAGGGCGTTCTCCCTAGCTGCACCGACGCTATGGAACCAGCTCCCAAATTAAATTCGAGCTCTGCGGGATCTTCAACAATTCCATAGAGCGGTGAAGACCGAGCTGTTCCGACAAGCGTTCTAACAGTCCTGGCCACACTGACCGTCCCACATGAGCACTAGCACTTTATATCAGATGCCGCCACATTGTAATTTTAATAAGTTGTATTTATTGTATTGCTTTGTATTGTTTTAGATGTGACAGTCAGTATTAATTGTATACTGGTTTTAACCATTGTAAGCCGCCCTGAGCCGCCTTGGCGGGAGGGCGGGGTAAAAGTCTAACAAACAAATAAATAAATAATAAGTGAGTGGCTTACCACTTCTTTCCCTGCCACCTTGTATCCTTTCTAGAGTAGCTTATGGGTGTTCATGTGCAGCCCAGTTCCACCAAATCTCGATCAACCCAGCACTGATGGTTGCAATCTCTCCTTTAGTTATGATAGGTGGAATGAATGGACACAAGCCAGACACATAGAACGGAATCGTACTGATAACCAGGAAGGAAGCATTTGTTCTCCTTGGTTACCCCGTTTCTGCCCTTGGCGTTGCGCTGATTAGAACTGGGTCAAAGAACTGTCATAGCGTGAGATGGCAGAACTGCCATGCATCAACCAAATTTGCCAGGGGAAACAAGTATGGTGGCAAGGGGTTCTTGGGAACACATAAGAGAATTGTCTCTCTTTCTCTGGTTCATGACCTCTGTGAGGAGGGTAGGCCGTTGCCAGTCCTTTTTTTGAATTTTCATTCTCGTGTTGCCAGCTGAGATTATTCTCCAGCAGACCTCCGTGGCGATGCATCTGTAGCCATGGCCTTCGCTGTCTGATTCAGGTGCTTGCTGAAGGTGCCTGACAGCTAAACTGTGTACAGTGCATTCCAAATTGAGTCACACCATTCTAAGCCCTGTGACTTCTATGGACTTAGGAGGAAGTAACTCTGCTTAGGACTGCACTCTCTGTCCTTCAGCAGGGCAGTCTTAAGCAGAATTTCTCACATCTTAATCCATAACTGCGTAAGATTGCTCTGTAAGGTGCTCTCTCTCTCTCTCCCTTATTTTTGTGGTGGCAGATTCTCTTGGGGACTCAAATGTGATCTCCTCCTGCCTGGTTGGGAACCCCTGTAGAGCATCCATTTTTGTCTGCCTCCCAGAATGACCTGCTGTGTGGAGGGCAAAGGGGTTGTGCCTCCTGCTTCTCTTTGCACACATGCCAAGAAGAGCAGCAGGCAGTGAGGTGAAGTTACTCAGTGGTGGAGAAGATTCTTCCATGGCTCTTGCCCTTTTCTGGTTTCCCACTATAATCCATCTCCTTGCACTTGTGCTATTTTCCTGGCCTTCTGCTTAGGTCTGCTGTCCATGGTCCTGGTCTCGATGCCTGTGAGATCGTAAAGTTGGGCTCCTCTTCTTCCTGTCATGTGACCCCCCCATGTAATGAAACTTCCTGTCATGTGCTTGCAGCTCAGTGGGTCCCATGGTCAGCAGGCCCTGAGTGTGTAAAGACCAAAGAGGCACATTATAAAAAGATCTACAAAAACCAAGTTGCGAATGTCTTCTCTCTCTGAAATTTGTAGTTAGTAGATTTAATCACAAACCTGATTGTAATCTGGTGCTGTGTCTGTTCTTTAGAAACGTTAAGTTTATGACATGAGATATAATGTGTATTTACTTCATTACAAAACATCATGTGTGTTTACATCATTACCAGAACACTTCTGAGCAGTGTTACTCTCTTCTAAACCCATTGACTTCAGTAGATATAGGCAGGTTTAACTCTTGTTTGGATTACACTCTTCTTAATTCTTAATCTATTAGCGGCATTTAGCTGTGATAGGCCAGATGAAAACTGTGACCCTCTTTGAAGACAACATGCCTTGGGAAATCTCTCTGCTACCCAAATCTAACAAACACGCCTAAAATGTGTTGAACCAGTGGGTTTAGGCAAATCCGTCTTTGCATAAGATCTGGCTGCCAACTTAAAATAAGAAGGAATGGTTTCCTCTAGCATCTGTTTGCCACCTTTGGAGCATGCACTCGAATAGGGATTGGTTTTGAATTCATCGTAGTAAAAGAAGGAAACATTTGCATGCATTCATGGGGAATGGGAAATCTCATGCATGTTTATGATATGGGCCGGGGCTCAGTGGAAGAGCCTCCGCAGAAGGTCCCAGGCTCAATCCCTGGCGTCTCCAATTAAAGGATCGGGTAGGAGGTGATATGAAGACCTCCTCCTGACACCCTGGAGAGCTGCTGCCAGTCTGAGTAGACAATTCTGACCTTGATGGGCCAAGGGTCTGATTCCGTATAAGCCATCTTCATGTGATTGTGAGCATGCAAGTGTGGTTGGTAACTGATCTGGTCTTGCGTTAGTGGCGTCGGAAGAGATGGGTGAGTCGTTGCTGCACCAGGCCAAGAAGATTTGGCTCAAGACATCATCACTATTTTACAAATAGAAAAGCATGACATAAACTGATGTGCTTTATATATATATATTTTTTGGGGGGTCAGCATTTAGAAGGAGGGGTACCACGAAGACAAGTGTGGGGAAGAGGAGTGGTGCTGAAGGGGAAAGGGCAAGAGGAACCTGGTTAGACTGTGCTGCTCAAAGCCTGTAAAAACCAGACGCTGACCCTGGGCCTTTTTTTACATTTCCTGTCTGCCCCCCCCCCCCCCCCCAGTCTCTAGAGGCTTTCTGAAGCACAGAAACATCCTTCCTTATACATTCAGACCACACACCAAACCGTGGTTTGCAAACACATTGCATACCAGTGCCTGATTCTGGTTGGCCAATTGATGGCAAAACCATGGCATTCAGATGTTGCACCAGTTCTGATTAAGCTTCCTTTCGCCATGGTTCGGCATTATGTCTGAAGTGAGCATGCGAAGAAGAAGAAGGGTTGGTTTCTATACCCCACTCTTTACTACCAAAAGGAGTCTCGGAGCGGCTTACAATTGGCTTCTCTTCCTCTCCCCACAACAGACACCCTGTGAGGTAGGTGGGGCTGAGAGAGTTCTGAGAGAACTGTGACTGGCCCAAGGTCACCCAGCAGGCCTCATTTGTCTCAAAGTGGCTTATAATTGCCTTCCCTTCCTCTCCCCACAACAGGCACCCTGTGAGGCTGGTGGGGCTGAGAGAGTTCTGAGAGAACTGTGTCTAGAGAGTGGCTTATAATCGCCTTCCCTTCCTCTTCCCACCTTGTGAGATAAATGGGTCTGAGAGAGGCCCAAGGTCACCCAGCAGGCTTCATGTGGAGGAGGAGGTGGGGAATCAAACTCTGTTCTCCAGATTAGAGTCCACCGCTCTTAACTACTACACCAAGCAGATCGCTGATTCCCATTTGAGGAATGGACAGCTGAGGTTGCCATAATGATATGCCCATGGTCATGCGGTGTCTCCTTTGTGAAGGAGGGGGATTGAGGCCACGTAGTTGAGCAGAGCAGTGATATCGCACTGGTTCTCAAGTGCTTCTATTGAAACTGAATTTACAAGTAAACTAGAGGGTATGCTGTGGCTCAGTGGTAGATTATCACCTTTGCACGCAAAAGGTCTCCAGTTCAATCCCCAGTGTCTCCAGGTAACAGGAACAGGTAGCAGAGGATCTGAAGGACCTCTGTCTGAGACCCTAGAGGGCTGCTCCGTGGCAGAGTAGACAATGCAAAGCAGACGGTACCAACCTTGACAGACTCTGAGGCAGCCTCAGTAGAAGGTAGCTTCATGTGTTTATGATGTGAAAACTGGCAAATAAGATTCTTCTGCCCTCCTGTCCTGCTTTCCTTAAAAATAGCCTTCCAGATTTATTTATTTTTAAAGTCATTGAAGGTCATGTTTGAAGAAGACATTGATTGGTACAAATGCTGACAAGGTCATTGATACAGGATTGCTAGCTAAGCAGGGCATCGATGAACCCTGTGCATTTTAATGTGCTCGCACATTAAGGTCAGACGGGAAATACAGGATAGGGAACTGCAACATTTGCAAAAATGTGGGTGCGAAATAGGGGAGGACAAGGCCAAGGAGGATTCTAACAATATTAAAAAGAAAAGTTAGTTCAAGGTGTCATCTGAGAGGCAGAGCTTGTTTTACCACTGCAGATCTACCTGCTACCTTCCTTGTGTGAATCGCAGCCACAACGAATCTTTCCAGGCCTTTTTGTGTGTGCAGTCAATGTGTTGACAGCTGTTATCGGTCTATCACTCTGGATTCTGATGCCTGTCTTTGCAGGACTGTGGCTGTTTCCCAGCATGCTGTTAGAATGGAATCTCTTACCTGTCCGTGAGTGTCTCTGCTGCTTTTGTGAGAGCCGTCCGATTCAGTTGCAAAAGAGTTGTCCTACCTTTTAGAATAGAACTTGCAATGTCACTTGAGGCATGCAAAAACGTGTCGTCCCCCCCTTCACCATATGCACATTCCAGTCCTGTGCATGCCTTCTGATGAACTTCTCTAAAAAGTTATTTTCAGAGTTTGAGAATTCCAGCATGGAAGCAGTTAGGGAGCAGCCTGTTAGCAAGTCCCGCCCCCGTTATGCATTGCTATTTTGTAGATTTTTTCTTTTCTTTTTAAAGTCCCATTCTTTAAAGGCTGTGTGTGTGTCACTTCTGTAACACTAGAGCAGGGGTCCCCAACGTGGCGCCCACTAACACCTTTTCTGGTGCCCACCAAATGTTTTTAGAAAGTGCGTGGGGTGACGCTTCTGACTGGTCACTGAATATTTAGTAGCTTTTAATGGGTGTTAACCAACATGGTTGATGTTAAATTTCAGTGGTTTCTACTGTTGGCAATAGGATGGACCAATTTTATTTTTTAATGGTTTTTCTGTATAGCTTTTGCTATTGACTTGTACTGGTTGTTGACCAAATCAATAAATTGATTTTTTTGAATTATTATTTTATTGAAGTATTTAGCAGTATTACAAAAATAACACAAATAATCGGTGCAACCAGTAAACCTACAAAAAGTTGGCTGCGAAAAGAAAAAGTTTGTTCAACATAGTCGTCGTTTCAGGGGACTAAGTCATTTTAGGAGCAATACAGTCTATATACGCAGTCAGTAACAATATACATAACATAACATACAACCGTTTAGTCAGTGTTCTGGATAATGTCTCCATTTATTACTCCAGAGTTCAGTCTAAGAGGGTCTTAGGACCATGCTTCAAAAGTATATTATCGATCTGTATAAAGGGTTTGGAGCTGCGGTGGCTCAAGTGGTTAAGATGCTGAACTGCAGGCTGTGGAAGGTCAGTAGTTTAGCAGTTCGAGATCCGGGTGCTGCAAGAAGGAGTGAGCTCTCGTCTCTAGTTCCAGCTCCTGCCAACCTAGCAGTTCGAAAGCAAGAAATTGCAAGCAGATAAATAGGTACCACTTCAGTGGGAAGGTAACAGCGTTCTGTGCGCCTTGGTGTTTAGTCATGCCGGCCACATGACCACGGAAATGTCTTCGGACAGCGCTGGCTCTTCGGCTTTGAAACGGAGATGAGCACCGCAACCCTAGAGTTGGACTCGACTGGCTTTCGAGCAAGGGAACCTTTACCTTTATAAAGGGTTTACTGGAATTACATCAGCCTCCACCTTATAGCTGATGAGTGGATACCAAGACGCTATGAATTTCTCCTCAAATTTACTGAATTGATTGATTGATTGACACTGAATATTTGATTGGCTGTGCAGATTTTTTAAAAACATTGCTTTGGCAGCAGCTGCCACCACAGCACAGCGAACTTTACTGTGTGACCGAAGATAAGCTATGGCAGCCATTGTGTGGCTGGCTCTGCCTCCTGTGGCTGTCATTTTGTGGCTGTGTGCACCATACTGTGTTGGAATTCCAAAGGTACCCACAAGCTCAAAAAAGTTGGAGACCCCTACACTGGAGTGTACCACTTTTCAAAACTGGGGAGCAGGTGAGGGATCGTAAATTGTAACCAGAGGCACTCCAGCCTCAAGATGGGTTCTGGAAGATGGACTCAGAACAACGAAGCAAGTTCCAAGACAACACTGCCTTCCGATCTTCAGCCCAGGGCCATCATGCACCCTGATGGCATCCCCGCACTTTGCGGTAGCGGTGCAGTGGTGGTACAGTGGCGGCGGTGGGTCCTACTCAAAAGCCTGGCAGAAGAGCTCTGTCTTGCAGGCCCTGCGGAACTGCACAAGGTCCCACAGGGCCCAGATCTCCTCTGGGAGCTCATTCCACCAGGTAGGAGCCGCCACCGAAAAGGCCCTGGCCCTGGTCACAGCGAATTTTACGTCCCTGGTGTAACCAAAAAATGTTAGTCCCCCGACCGTAGTGCCCTTGGGGGAACATGGCACCGTCTCTTGTGTTCAAACCAGGTTTGGTTCAGAAGCAAGACTTATTGTTTGTGGTAACCATGGTTTTCCAGCTTGGGACATTGCAACATTCTAGATATCAAGAGTGACAATGTGCCTGTTTTATTCAGTTATTAAATTTATATTCTGTCTTCGAAGGTCAGATCCTAAGCAGGTCTGAACAGCTGCAAGGTTTCAGTGCCAGACTGTTCCATGCATTTAGATGGGGTGAGGGGCAGTGGGCAAGGAGAAGGTGAGAGCCTGAGTCAAAACATGTTTTGGAAGGATCTGAACTCATTTCTCTGGCAGCCTTGTAATGGTTTGGCAGGCATTTTGTGATCTGCTAATAAGCTTCCTGTTGCGCTTGGGGTAGTAAACTGTAAATGGAAATGGCTTTTTCTTATTGAATCAGAGGACTTGACTGCCAATAGGGAAGCCACAGAGGTTGTGGGGATTTTCCAGAACTGTTGCTATGGCTACCTGTTATAGTATGATCATACCTTCCTCTTGCTTCTTGCAGGCTGCGGAAGTCCACTTTGATTGCTAAAAGCAGGATATATGTCATAGTGCTTATTTATATAGATGTCTTCTGTTGCGGACTCTAAGATTATCCATGCATCTGGTTTATACATTGAGGCACCACAGCCGAGTAATATTTGGCAACTGCTTTGCAGATTTTTTTTTAATGGAAGGTTCTTGTTATGAGAAATTATCTTGCCTCCTGGCCCCCAAAGGTATATTCTTATGGAGTAAGTACTAAGTCCAATCTTCTGCAGAGTCAAAATCTGGGAATACGAACTGATAACCAGGCTGTCTTTAGTTAGAAGGCAAATGGGAAAAACTCAAATTGGGCATCACACAAAACCATGGTGTGCACTAGATGTGGTTTACCACTGGCAAACCATGGTTTTCATCTGCTCACCTGCTTTCTTTTCCCATTCCTTCAGTGCTCCTGCTTTTATTGTGCAGACGCCTCTGGAGGCAGAACAATAGCCACACCCGTGGTTTGTCAGTTCCGATGTCACACCAAACCGTAGTTAGCACAAACCATGTTTTGCAAGCCCTGCTTGCGTGCTATGACCTGTCAATTCAGATATTATACCAGGCTGAAGTTCACAGACTAGGGTAAGGTGCCATGTCTGAACTGAGTTATAGTTAACCCTGGCCATTTTGAAAGTCTGAAGCAAGCATAAGTTGTGGGAAGAGCTTCAGCAGTAACTGAAACATCCCCCTGTCTGTTCGAGCTTTGGCTGATCTGGGCATAAGCTTCTTTCCAGGCGAGTGGAAAGCCAAGCAGTCTTTTATGATGCATAAGTACAGTTTTAATACCCATACAGAGAGACCCATGTTTAGCAAAGTGCTGTTCAATGGTAAGCAGTTCTTTACTCCCCAGCTGATATGCTTTGTTTTCTTTTAAAGCTTATTTTTTCTCAGTCGTAATGGAACTGCTGCCCTGTCCTGGACGGTCCAGGGCCAGCTAGCCAGATCTAGTAAAATCTCAGAAGTTAAGCAGAGTTGATCTGGTTACTACTTGGGTGGGAGACCACTAAGGAAGTCCAGGGTTGCTTTGCAATAGCAGGCAATAGCAAACCACTTCTGTCCATCTCTTGAAAACCCTACAGGGTCACCATAAATTAGCTGTGGATTGACAGCACTTTCCAGCCACGGGACTCCCAAATTAAGCTAGTGAACTGAATGCTTTCCTTTGAGCCTGTCAAATTGTGGTCACATTGAATGTGATGCCAATCATACCTTTGTCCATGCCCTGGGTAAGCTCAAGCAAACTGTTAAAGGGGTGGGGTTGGGTTAGTGAGAGGCTCCATATTTATTTATTTACTGACTTAATTTATACCCTCCCGGCCTTTCTTCTCAGTGATGACCCAAAGCTTACATAGTTTTCCTCTTTATTTTGTCCTCAAAACAACCCTGTGAGGTAGATTTGGCTCAGAGTAGAGATTCAAACCTGGGTCTCCCAGATCCTAGTCCAGCACTCTAATCACTACACCACACTGTGTCACCTCTGTAGCTGCGGGGGGAAAGGGGGCCAGGAATAAACTCTGTTCCTCTCAGTGTTGCGGGCAGCATGGCCGTTTATAAACCAGTATGTGCGTTTTGTCTCTTTCCATCTCCTGAGCTTGTGGTCGTTGAGGGAAGAATTAATTCCAGTTGCTCTGAAGGAATGCATTTGTCATTTCTACTGCTCCAGAGAGGTTGCTGAGATTCATCTAACTGGTGGCGGTCAGTCTCTTGCGAATGTAATATTCTGCTTAGGGTAAAATTGATTCCAGGGTCTGGTGTAGGGTTACAGGCCTCACTGGGGGGGAGTGCCATATTTAGAGCAGGCAAGATTCCAGAACTTTCCTCAGGGACGACGGCAGAGAAAGTTTCTCTTGTTTCCCTCTTCCAGAGCTTAGTTGTCCTTGGTTATTTATTGTGAATATCCACAGCTTTTAAAGGATTTATCTCGCAATGATTTTAGGCCGTGGTGACAAAGAGGAGCTTTTACAGATCCTGTCAAAGCCGCCCTATTGCTTTAGATGCCTTTATTGGATCATAGGATGTATTTTCATGTGCTTTTAATCTCTGTGGTTAGCCGGCAGCAGAGATGTGAAGGCCTGAGGGAAAAATATCAAGAAAAATAGTGTTTTCCCCCCTCCCAGAAATGGAAGAAAGAGCTTGGAACCCGGCCCCCAGTGTCTGATTCAGTACTGTCAATAAGACATGAATCTAGCCAACTGAAGTTATTATAAAATTTGAATCCAGTAGCACCTGGATTCAAATTTTATAATATATTATTATAAAATTTGAATCCTAGTACCTTTATTCAAGGTACTAGGAATAAGGGTTATTGTGGAAATAAATACAACGAGCTCTAGAAAGAGTCTCTGGGAGAGTGCCCCGTCCTTGGGCACTCAGTGTCAATTTGCTGTGATGACCTCAGCAGGGTATGACACCGAGTCCACCATTTTCTCCAGAGGAACTGACCTCTGCTACCTGAACAATTGTAATTTTGAGTGATTTCCAGCCCTCACCTGGAGATTGGCAACAATGGTTCCCCATGAGGGAATGGCTGGTTTGGAGGGTGGAGTCTATGACATTGTACCTGTCTGAGGTCCCACCCCTTTCCATCTCCTCTCCCCTCTCTCCTGGAGAGCAGTTGTAATTCTGAGTGATCTCCAGCCCCCACCTGAAGATTGGCAGCAATGGTTCCCCATGAGGAAATGGCTGGTTTGGAGGGTGGAGTCTATGGCATTGTACTTGTCTGAGGTCCCACCCCTCCTGAAACCTCACCCTCTCCAGGCTCCATCCCTCACATCTCCAGAAATTTCCCACCTGGAGTTGGCGACCCTATTTCTTTCCCAGCCAATCATCAACCTACCTTTATTTCCCCCACTCTTCAGCTTTCCACCCCCCCCTCACCTGCAGCCTCTACCATGCTCTGAAGCCCTGACTGCTAGTCACATTGGCTGTCATACAGGGGCTATCTCAGCAGGATATAAGGACACAGAGTCCACCATTTTCTCCATGGGAACTGAACTTTGGCTTCTGGAAAGCAGTTGTAATTCTGAGTGATCTTCAGCCCTCACCTGGATATTGGCAACAGTGGTTTCTCCCAACAGGCACTAAGGGTACCTCAGAACACATTTTACCTCAGAACAGCAACAGCAAACTGTTTAGAATGTTAGAGGCAAAGGCCAATGAGGCCACATATGCAAACGACCTCTGTGCTCTGAGGCAAAGGTCAATCAGGCCACATATGCAAATAACCTCTGTGTTCTGACTGGCTATGGTGGGGGGGAGAGGAACAGCAAACTGTTTAGAATGTTGGAGGCGATACTCAGGCAACGCAGCCAGTGGATAGGGACAGCTTCTGACTGACAGATCATGGAGCCAAAGGCTGTGGGCGCCATGTGGAATGTTCAGTAGCATGCCACCACCAACAGAATTATTCTATAGAGAGAAGAGAGAGAAGCTTTCATGTGCATGCATTCTTCTTCAGATACATTGAAATGGAAGTTGCCAGTCCATATGTATAGGTAGAGGGTGAGCAGTGAATTAGCATACAGCATAATGAAGCTGTTTAACAGATGCAAGGACCAAACAGGAATAACAAGTGTGGTTTATATGGTCACCATTTGTTTTTGTTTAGTACTGAAATACGTAAATATATTTCAATGTATCTGAAGAAGTCTTCATGCACATGAAAGCCTATACCCAGAATGAAACCTTATTGGTCTTAAAGGTGCCACTGGACTCGAACTCTGTTCTGCTGCTTCAGACCAACACGGCGACCCACCTGAATCGATAGGTACTGTGTTGTTAATCCCTGGCATGGATTATCTCTCTGGTTCTGCATTAAGACTTTGTCTTTCTGGTGTGTGTGTGTGTGTGTGTTGGAGTTATGAGTCTGCAAGGCCTGTGTCTACAGCTGTGCTGCTTTTCACCCTCCCTGCCCTTGGATACACAAGTTGTTCTTGGCCAGAAATCTGCCTCATCGCTCTGAGAGCAACTGGCTCCTGTCGATACCGCTGTCTCAGGTGAAAGAAGACATGGGATTTGATCGTTCAGAGGCAACTTTGTTTTCAGCGGTGATTGGTGCTGGCGTTCCAAGTTTTGCGCTCTTGGCACTCACTGTTTGTCCCCTGGCATTGCTCTGGAAAGTTGGGGGAAAGGAGGGTGAGACCTAAGGTGTGTGTTGCAGCAGAAGTGGGGAAATCATGCAGCGAACCGAAGGGCAGGGGCTACAATCTGAGACTGGAAGTGTTCTCTTCCACCAACCCCAATATGGTGCCAGAAGAAGTCAGAGGCCCTCTGGGTGGCTATGGAGCCAGTGGGTTGAACTGATGCAATCGAGCCCCGGTTTTACATGGGGAGGCAGAAGCCAAGCCGGGAGGCAGGGCTCAGCTGCATGGCATGCTGGTGATTCTTTGAGTGGAGCTTCCCAGCCATGGTTTGCCTTGAAAAATCAGGTGTAGGAGGACCCTTAAAGAAGAACTACAGGGGGAATTTCAGCTTCCCCTGTTCCGTTTTTGCAAGGTGACACTGCCTTGGGGAGCCACTCTTTGTCCCCTTGGGGTAAGCAGAACCAGCTGGTTGTTAGAGCACTGGAGCAGGATCGGGGAGACCTGGGTTCAAATGCCCACTTTGCCATGAAAGGTAGCTGAGTGACCTTGGGCCACTCACACATTGTCTCAGCCTAGCCTAACTCACAAAGGTCGTTGTGGGAGATAATTGGGGAGAAAAGCAGGATATAAATAAAGTAAAAATATTGTGACCCGTTATCAGTCCCTGTATGTTTCCCCATAGTGGCTCCCAAGGTCTGTTTTAAGATGGGCAGGGGTGTTCGTCTGTCTGTAGCAGCAGAAATGGGCAAGAGTCCCGTGACACCTTTAAGACTAACAAAATATGTGGCAGGGTCGGAGCTTTTGTGAGTCACTGCAGCGACTCACAAAAACTCATACCCTGCCACAAACGTTGTTAGTTTTAAAGGCCCGTTTTAGATAGGGGAAATGGACCCGGGGGGGGGGGAGTTTAACCCCACTCCAATTGCAGCACGTTTCCAATTCAGAGTAGGGTCCCCACACTTGATCTTCCAAGGACAAAAACACTGGGAACTCTGTTCGCAGACCCTCTCCCCTGTATCAGAGGCACAGTCAAAGCATTAATCCCGCTATGGATCTGTGCTCACTGCCCTTTTTTTTTTCCCAATTAGCAAACTCCAAGACTGAACTGTCCTTTGAAGTGACTGGTTTTTCCTTATCCTAGCACAAACTGACCAGGCAGGTAACTTAGCTGGGGGGGGGGAGGAGGAGGAGGAGGAGGAGGAGGAGGAGGAGAAGAAGAAGAAGAAGAAGATTGGATTTATATCCCGCCCTTCACTTGGAGTCTCAGAGCAGCTTACAAACTCCTTCCCCTCCCCACAACAGACACCCTGTGAGGTGGGTGGGGCTGGGAGAGCTCTTTCCAGAACTGTCCTTGAGAGAACAGCTCTGACAGAACTGTGTCTTGCCCAAGGCCATCCAGCAGCTGCAAGTGGAGGAGTGGGGAATCAAGCCCGGTTCTCCCAGATTAGAGTCTGCGCTCTTAACCACTGCACCAGACTGGTAGCCCTTGTGACAATCAAAAAGCTCGCCAAAAGGTCTGCTTCCAGAGTACAAAGCTTGCTTTGGGGCCCTTCTCAGGTCTCTGGAATGATGGTGAGCGCTCCAAAGAAGGTGCCCTTGATGTTCAGCCTTGTAGACTTGGATATTCATGATTATAGTATATAATGCTAAATATGAATTGCTTTTAAATTATCCACCTAGCCTTGAGGGCAGCCTAAAAATATAAGAGATGCATAATTACAAAGTTAAACAAGTTGAGCCCGGGAGGCAGTGAGCCGCTTGTTATTGACAACCCTGAAGTTCAGAATGTTCAGAAAGTGGAAACGTTGCTGTCGCCCAGAACTCCCGTTGAATGACAGGCTGTTTCATAGGATTGCCAGCCTCCAGGTGGTGGCTGGAGATCTCCTGGGGCTACAACTGATCTCCAGGCGACAGCAATCAGTTCACCTGGACCAAATGGCGGCTTTGGAAGTTGGACTGTATGGCATCATACCCCACTGAAGTCCCTCCTCTCCCCAAACCCCACCTTCCTCAGACTCCACTTCTAAAATCTCCAGGTATTTCCCAGCCCAGAGCTGACAACCCCAGCTGTTCATTTTTAAACTGTCTTCTTGGAAGCTAGTTGGGTTCCTTACCCGCTTAGAATCCCATCCTCGTCGCCAATGTTAGGTATGAGACTTCAGTCAGCTCGTAACAAGTGAATTCAGCTTTATCAGAATCAGACAACACAACAACAACAAACAGAGCAAGGAGCTCTCTTTTAAACTTTCCAGGCATGTAAGGCCACGCCCCCTAGAGTTTTAATAACCAATCATAACTCTCGCATAACGGCCAATAATATTCGTTCCCCCCCATAACCTTCCTTAGGTCCTGATTTGTCTAACTTTGCAGAGTAGCCAATCAGAATGTGCATTTCACGATACCTGCCCTTGGTTGAAGCTCAGACATTACTTTATGTATGTACATGCATAACACCTTGCAAATGCAAACAGGCTTCCTTGAACAAGAAGTGGTCTGTGACTAAGTGCCTGGTAACATTGCATGAATCGAGTAAATACCGCAGTCTAGGCTGTGTCCCAGAATCCTTTGCGGCACGCTGGGGTTGTGTGGTAGATACACAGGCTTTCTCTGGCAGACAAGGCCAGGAACATAGGAAGCTGATTGGTGATGTCGACATGGTCTATTCAGGCTGTTAATTAGAGCCCCTGCCCCCTGACAGCCTTTAATGAAAGGTAGCAGGCTTTGAACCTGCAGCCATCAAGAGTTGCCAACCTCCAGGTGGCACCCGGAGATCTCACGCTATTACAATTGATCTCCAAGCAACCGATACCAGTTTCTCTGGAGAAAATGTCTGCTTTGGAGGGTGGACTCTATGGTACTGTGACCTGCTGAGGTCTTTCTCCTCCCCAAACCCCACCCCCGCCAGGCTCTGCCCTCCCAAAATCTCCAGGTATTTCCCAACCCAGAGCTGGCAACCCTATCGTTATGCAAAGCGTAACCAATGAACTACACCTCCTCCTCTTATGTGGAAAGGGTTCCCAGAAGGGGACCACTAATATTCAAGCTGAAGACAAATGCACTTTTAGAAACATTAGTAGCCTCCATTTTCCCCAGGCCTGGGGAAATGGAAGCAAATGTGGCTTGTGGTGTAGTGGTGTCGTTCTAAAAACTGCTTAGGCTAAGTAGGCAAGTATGAAACGCACAGTGCTAGACGAGTGATCTTCTGAGTTGCATCTAGCATGGGTGTAGTGTGGTTACAGTGTTATTCCCACGTTCCCCTGGAAGCTGGCTGGGTGACCTTGGGTGAGTCACTTTCTCTCTCAGATGTACCTGCCCCACAGGGTGGTTGCTGTGAACAAGAAATGGAAGGGGAGAGGTCGATTTTGGGTCCCCATTGGGGAGAAAAGTAGGGTGTAAATGTCCAAAGAAAATAAAAGCAATATACAAGACACTTCTTTGGGTGTAAGTATTGTCCCTTAGGGGGCTGCAGTGGCTTAGAGGTTAAGACACTGCAGACCGGAAGATCTGTAGTTCGGCAGTTCAAGACCTGAGTGCAATGTGATGGAGTGAGCTCCTGTCTCTGGACCCAGCTCCTGCCAACCTAGCAGTTCAAAAGCAAGAAATTGCAAGTTGATAAATAGGTACTGCTTTGGAGGGAAAGTAACAGCATTCTGTGCGCCTTGGCGTTTAGTCATGCCGGCCACATGACCACGGAAACGTCTTCGGACAGTGCTGGCTCTTCGGCTTGGAAACGGAGGTGAGCACTGCTCTCTAGAGTCGGATTCGACTGGCTTTCGAGCAAGGGAAACCTTTATTGTCCCTCCCTTATCCCACTGAGATTTCAGAACCTGTGCCTGTAGAAGAGTTCTGTGTAATTAAAAAGCATGCACTGCCAGCGTCTGAAGCCGTAGCTTGTCAAGTAAAATATTATTGTATCACTGGATCCCCCCAGAAGGAAAAACAGTTTGATGAACTTAAATACCCTCCTTGCCGTTTTCAAGTCTGTCGATGCAGGGGCTAAACCAAGGTGGCTCGGCATTTCCCTGAAAACCGACTCGCTACTCTCTTCCTGACTTGCCTTTCTTTTCATAGCTTCATCGCCAAGAATATTATGCGGCTGCAGCGTCTGGGGATTACCCACGTCCTGAACGCTGCTGAGGGCAGGTCTTTCATGCACGTCAACACCAACGCGGAATTCTATGAAGGCACCGGCATCACCTACCACGGCATCAAGGCCAACGACACGCAAGAGTTCAACCTTAGCCGCTACTTCGAGGAGGCTGCTGACTTTATCGATAAGGCGCTGGCGCAGAAAGATGGTGAGGCGCCCAGCTTGCCCCCTCTTTGGCTCTGCTGTGTGAATTCATTGGTTGTCTAGCTTGGCAGGTTAGGGGTGTGTGCACTCTCTTCGGTGTTTTTGGGTGACTCGTTTTTAGCTCAGCAGGGTTTACAGCTAGATGGCCACAGGCTCTGGCCTGGAGCTTTTGGTCTTTGATGGGGTTGCCGATACGCAACTCGGAGACCACATCCTTGTGACTTCAACCCAAGGACCTGCAAGACTCATGGTGGGGGGGATCCCATTCTCCTCATCCCATTCATCATCCCATCATACCCCAGTCGAAGCCTTTCACCATCCCATTCTCCTCTCTGAGAGCCAGTTTGGTGTAGTAGTTAAGAGCGCGGACTCTAATCTGGGAGGACTGGGGTTTGATTCTCCACGCCTCTGCATGCAGCTGCTGGTGTGACCTTGGGTCAGTCACAAGTTCTCTCAGAGCTGTTCTCTCAAGAGCAGTCCTCGAAAGAGCTCTCTCAGCCACACCTACCTCACTGTTGTGTCTGTTGTGGGGAGGGGAAGGGAAAGGGGATTGTAAGCCACTCTGAG
Source organism: Gekko japonicus (assembly GCF_001447785.1). Classification (NCBI taxonomy): domain Eukaryota; kingdom Metazoa; phylum Chordata; class Lepidosauria; order Squamata; family Gekkonidae; genus Gekko; species Gekko japonicus. The sequence continues at coordinate 320,904 of NW_015173694.1, read as the reverse complement.
ACTCCGAGTGAAGGGTGGGGTATAAATCCAGGCCCATTCTGCATCTAGCATTTGCTCCGTTGTTTTATAAAACCCACACTGGAACAGAACAAGACATGGCTCAAAACCACATTCAGATACCCCCCATCACCATACTGACTGTGGAGTCACCCCTGAACGGCGATAAAATGGCCATGGATCTATGCAGACGGCTACCATAAAACTGAGAGATCAAATGAAGTGAAAGCGGCATGCCATCTGGACACTGCCACAAAATCCGACAATGAATCAAACGGAAAGTGGCATGCGATGTAGAGGGGAATTTCTGTTCCAACATGGGTTTGGTAAAACAGCAGAGCAAATGCTAGATGCAGAATGGGCCCCAATCTCCTCCTCCTCCTCCTCCCTGTAGCTTTCTTGCAGCTCCCACTTTGCTCTAGTCTCCCACTCCATCCCCCCTTTTTCTGGAGAGAAACGTGGGCAAGAGGGAATTTTGCACACCCTCCACCCTCCCAGTCTAGCCCCCCTGCTTGCAATGCTCCCTCTAAGCTGTGGCGTCTTCGTGAGCAAAAATTCTACACTGGGAGTGACTGGCATTAAAGTTGTGAGCGAGCGATTTGGCTACTGCATAAATTAGTCTGCTCTGGAGCCATCCCTTCCTGGGCTAAGACAAAAGATGTGTGAGCCGGAGGCTAAAGAACTGTGAGCTAGCTCACACCAACTCAGCTTAGAGGGAACACTGCCTGCTTGTCCCCCTTCCCATCACTGTGCCTATTCTCCATCCTGCTCTCCTACTGTTCTGCCTACCCCATGCCCTTCTGGCTTCCCAGCCATGCCCCTGCCCTGACACTCCCCACCTTCACTCTGCCTGCCCACCGGCGGCGGGGGGGAGGGAGCCCACAGAGGTAGCAGCTACACCCCTCCTTCCCCTGCTCACTTGTGGCCCCTTCCAGTTCCTTTGGTGGGCCAATGGATGCAGATTGTCTGCACTTGCATCAACCAAGCTCATCCATTTTGTCATCCATCCTGTCTACATGGTCCTTGTCTTGCATGTATTGATAAAACTCCATAAGGTGTGCTCATGGTTACAGATATAATAATAAGGTTCTTCTTCTGGTCGCTTGTGAAAGGGTGGGGGAGGGAATAATAAATGGGAAAATTGACGTATTTGATGTTTGGTTATGAAAAGGAGTATGAACGAATATGAAATGTAAGACATCAATACAAATACAAAATTTAATTAAAAAAACACACACCATGGTCCTCGTCTTTGGTTTTAATTATCCGTGGATGGGACCATGTTGACTATTATGTATATTGAGGTGTTTGTGATGTACGTATTAAAAAACCAACGGTGCAATCTCGGGCAGAGTTACCCCAGTCTAAGCCCACAGTGTGCTCAGATTGTAGTACCTGCATAGGATTGCACTGTAAATGATCCATATTTCCGTCTAGGTTGGGTGGTGATTCCCAAATCTTACATTAAAACAGGAGTCCAGTGGGCACTGTGAAGACTACCCAAGTTTATTCCAGCATAAGTTTTTTGTGGGTCAAAGCTCCTTTCAGCAGAATTATTTATGTAGAAAATTTCTATGCTCCCTCTCCAGAGACCAATTCGAAGTGGCAGACGGATGAAATAATGTGAGACAGTTAAAAACAAGACATTTTGTTTTTTTAAAAACCCAAGCATCAAAAACAAGCCAGGTCCTTTAAAAATAATTGCTGAAGCCATTAGAACAGATGCAAATGGTGTTAGTTTTGCATTCCAAGAATCATTTAAACCCTCCCCCCCGGCCAAAACTTTCTAGGTCATGTGCTTTGAAGATATGTTTGTAAAACTTAATGAAGTTTCAGAAGCCAGACTGGGGAATGAACGAGACTTGAGTAAGCTCTTCAAAGGTTTTGTTTGTGAAATATATGCGCTGTCTCTCCAGAGACAGGCTTGAGGTGGTTCACAAAGTGAAATGGTAACAATAAAGTCACAAAAACACTAATTCTAAAATCATCAATCATAAACAAGCCAGGGCATGCAAAAGAGCAAACATGATATTCAGAAGCCTAAACGTTTCGGAACTCCTCCCTCCGTTAGCAGAAGCAAAATATAGGATGCGAAATAATGAAATATATGCAAATTTGTTTTACTGCATAATGTGCACTCGACCCAGGCTGGCCTGATCTTGTTAGGTCTCGGAAGCTAAGCAGGGTCATTCCTGGCTAGTACTTGGATGGGAGACCTCCAAGGAAGTCCAGGGTCACAATGCAGAGGCAGGCAAGGGCAAACCACCTCTGAAACGTCTCTTGCCTTGAAAAAACCTGTGGGGTCACAGTAAGTCAGCTGTGACTTGATGGTAAAAATTAATAACAACGCACATTGGTTTTACTGTGCAATGTGCACTGGTCAGAGGACACAGGGTATTTTTAGTGCAGTAGGTGGGTTCCCTTGGGGAAAACTTCTGGTTTCATTGGCCCCGGTCACATGGGCTGGATATCGCGGGGGGGGAGGCGTGGCTAATTGCCCCGGCGCAGTTTGATCCACGATTACACGATCAGACGGGCTGGCGGCACACCATGGGTCCTTCCCTCGGCGCCAACGAGGGACTGGAGGGGAATGCCGCGCGCCGGCGGGATCACACCACGGGCGTCTGGAGGCAGCCCATGGCAAACGTTTACTAGTACCTTGGGGGTACTAGTTTTTAAATGTGCATTGTCGGCGGGAAGCCACGGGTGCGCTCCACTTCCCAGATGTTGGGGTGTGATCGCGCCCGGATAATCTGCCCACCTTCCGTGCCTCTCCCGCGGCAACTTTGCCGTGTGACCGGGGCCATTTGTAGCCTTTGGGTGCTTCTGGACCCAACTTCTACAGTCCCAGCTAACAGCTGCAGCCAACAGTGTTGCTGCCCCCCCCCGCACTCCCATCTTTATACTTTTAATTACATAAGGTAATGCCAAAAGGTACAGTTTCTATTCTAGGTTAAGAGAACAATGTTTGAGTCCAGTGGCACCTTTTAAGACCAACAAAGTTTTATTCAAGGTATGAGCTTTCGTGTGTGTGCACACTTCCTCAGATACATTGAAATGGAAGTTACCAGTCCGGACATATAGGCAGAGGGTGGGTAGTAAATTAGCATGCGATATAATGAAGATGTATATCAGATTTGGGAATAACAAGCTTAGTTTATATGGTTACCATTTGTTTGGGTTCAATTCCGGGCGTAAAAACATAGTGAAGGAAATAAGTGTGTCTAAAATGGAGATTGATGTATCCATAGTTGTGGAATGCTGAGAGCAATTAGTTGAGACGCCGAGGCGACTGGACTCAAACTTTGTTCTACTGCTTCAGACCAACATGGCTACCCCACCTGGACCTAGGTTGTAAACGATGTATTTTATATTGTTAAAACAGTGAAACACATGTAGGTCTAATGGGAAAGAAAGAATTGGGTATGTTTCAGTCCCCCCCCAAATTCTTTTTAAAAAGTAAACAAGTGTCCGACTTACCTGAGGGACCGCCTTTCCCCAAGAGCACTTCGGTCCGGGGCACAACATCGCCTGGTGGTTCCAGGCCCCCGGGAGGCAAGGCTCGCCACGACTAGGACCAGATCCTTTTCAGTGGTGGCCCCTACCTGGTGGAACGAGCTCCTGGAGGAGATCAGGGCCCTGCGGGACCTTAAGCAGTTCCGCAGGGCCTGTAAGACGGAGCTCTTCCGCCAGGCTTTCACATAGGGGCCACCACTACCACCGCCACCAATGAGGTGGACAACATCGGGGTTAAGGATGGCCCAGGAAGATCTGCCACTATTTCTGCGTGGCCACTGGATTTACCTGGTTGAGCTATAGGATAACATCACCCTGGAGAATCATCTGGAGACCATCTTGTTAAATTGAGTATAAGTTTATTAACTGTCATGAATGTTTCATTGCTTTTATCTGTTTTATATGGGCTTTGCCCCTTGTAAGCCGCCCTGAGCCTGCTCTGCGGGGAGGGCGGGGTATAAATCTTAACAAATAAATAAATAAATAAACTTTTTAAAATTGTACATCTGTAGGGTAGTCATATTGCACCGTTGCAGCAAAGCTGGAGTCCTGGCACCTGAAAGGCCTTGGGGTGGATTCTGTGAACCTGTCCCAAACATGGTAGAAAGTTTCTACCAGGGGGTTTGTGTCCTCTTCTGCCAGCACCTCCGTTTGTGCAGGGGCAGTCTTGTGCAAACACAGGTGCTAGTGGAAGAGGAAGCGGGATCCGCGGTGGAGGTTGTCTAGTGTGCGTGGAACTCATTCACGGCACCCGAGGCCAAGCCATTTTTATTCTAGCGTTCATGCACTAGAGCTTGCTTTGTCGGATGCATAGGGTCAGATCCAGGCCAAATGGGCAATTTGCACTTATTCCTCTTTCCCACTGCAGGGTGTGCCACACACACCCCTCCGTCATTCTTTAGGTTTCCTTAAACTCCAGGAGCAGCATTTCATGGATATCAGTGGGAGAGGGGAGGTGTGAATATTCCATTGGTCAGTTTGGTCTGGATCCAACCCATAATGTGCAGTTAGCCCTTGGACGTCATCGCCTTTGGTTGTCTGTTGCCGGGATGTGCGTGTGTGTGTGCGCGCATGCTGTGCATTTGCATGTATCCAATTATTTAACCTGAAGAGATAAAAAATAAATTCAAACCCCGCTTTTCTCTCTCAAGCCGCTCACAACACCATTCTCCCCTCCCTCCTCGTCTGCTTCTTCTTTCCCGCTCAGGCCGGGTGTTTGTCCACTGCCGCGAAGGCTACAGCCGCTCGCCGACGCTGGTCATCGCTTACCTCATGCTCCGGCAGAACCTGGATGTCAAGAGTGCCGTGAGCATGGTGCGGCAGAAGCGGGAGATCGGCCCCAACGATGGCTTCCTGAGGCAGCTGTGTCAGCTCAACGAGCGGCTGGTGAAGGAAGGCAAGGTGAAGAAGCCATAGCTGCCTGGCCTGGCCTCCCTCCCTCTCCGCGGCTCACCGGAATGCCCTCCGTTGCCAGCTCCAACTGCCGTGCCGTGCCGTGCCATGCCAGGGGGCCGAACAAGCACAAGAGAGCCCCTGCACTATACAAAATACCCCTAGAGGAAGACTCCAACCACTAGGCTTCGGCTCGCCTCCTGGGTCTTTAGTTGTGGAATCTGCCTGTTGTAATGTGTGTGTGTGTGTGTGTTTGTGTGTTTGGAGGCACTGGGCACGTCTTATCAGCTAGGAACCCTTTGGGGATTAAAAGCTTTATATTGCCAGTTCCCTGCCGGCACAGCTAGCTGGTGCTGTCCCCATCATTCTGCCATATGTGTGTGTGTGTGTGTGGGGGGCACGAGAGTTTTCTCGCTGACCTGTTGCGGGTGGTCCCTCTACCCCCTTATGCCGACGTGTCAAAGGTTATGGCTGGAGAGTAGGCCATGTGACCCACAGGGAAAGTCTGGCTTGGGCTACTGTTGATGTGTCCGAGAGATTGTTGAGCATGTGATCCAAGGTTCTAAGCTGTAGGCGTTAGGCGAGTGAGCTGGTTGGCGCCTACCCCATAGCAGGTGGATTGCGGGACTCCTCAGAGGGCCTCTGGTTGCACTGTGGGCTAATGAAGGTGGGCAAGTGGTGTGATTTATTTTCCATGTGATCGTTGCATTGGGTCGGGGTGATGCCAGCAGGGATTTCCTCACAGGCATCTTTGTCCGGGGCCCTCCCGGTGGGGTCTGTCTGCCCGGATCTTTTATGGAGTGAGCTCCAGCCCTCTAATCCAGGGAGGCGTTCAGAGAAGGATAGCCTTGCCCTGTGGAGCTTGGCCTATTGGTGCACTGAGCTTCCACCTTTGACCCATCCGGCCGCTTAATAGTCTTGTTCTCTGGGCAGCACCTTCCTAACTGTGTGTTTGTCATGGAAACCAGGTAGCTCTCAGGGGTTATTTTTGGGAGGATGCCCCAGAAATGAGTGCGGGGGGGGGCAGCTGGACGTGGCACGCAGAGGGGGTTGGAGACCCAGGTAGCTGGCCCCACACTAATTTTTTCAAAAATCCTATTTCCCCCTCTTACGTGCATGCTCGAAAACTGGTGCCTAGGTCCCCGGTCGAATGGACTGTAAATATACAGAAGCTCTTCCTTGTAATCTTTTTTTTGGTTTTGTTTTGTATAGCTCTGTGTTTCATAGGAACCTGTGGATATATACATAATACAATGAAGTATAGATAACAATAATATTTATATATAGCTCTATATATCTATATGCACTCAAGCAATGAAGAAGAAAAAAAAGCCATTGGAGAATATCCAGTTAATGCAAGTAACGTTTTGTATATATATAGCCACGCTCATGTTTTTGGTGTCAACAGTAGCCTTTTTAACAAGTTGGCCAATGTGGCAGAAGCCCAGTATTCGGGGGGGGGGCAGTTCCCCTCTTCTGTGTCGGCCTTCCCCTTCATGTTGTATCGGGGGTCCCAGCATTTTAGGGGGCAACGAGGGCTGCTTTGGGAAGGGGGCAAGGCAGACAATTTGTGTTTCTGTGCATAGAAGTTAAGATGGCATCTGACCCATGTGTGGCCACTGCTGTCTTGGCGACTGTTGGCTAAAGTGTCACCCGGATGCTGTTTCTGGCTACATGTAGTGATGGCAAACAGTGCTTGCCTCCATTCAAGGTGGCAGCCACTGGCTTGCTTCAAAAACCCAATGAAGGGTATCGACAATCTGTTTCCTCCCCTCCAGTCTGCCAGTCTTTGTGACAAGAATTTTTCTTGGCCATTTTTTCCCAAAGTTTAGCCAATTAAACTGGCATGTTCAGATCCATTTAGTTGGTGTTTGGGTGGCCTTCAGTCTGGGGTTTTGGAGGTTTTGTCTCTGTGGAGAATCAGCCTTTTGAAGAGACTGTTCCTGTGTGAGGGAGCTGCTTAACCAACTGGCTCTCCATGCAGGTCAGTTCCTCTTTCCCTCCAGGGTCCCTAACGTGGTGCTTGTGGGTGTCATGGACTTGCCAGCACTTTCCTGGTGCCCACCAAGTACTTTGAGAAAGTGAGTAGGGTCGCGTGGGGGCTTTGCTGAGCATTGCCCTTTGGAAATTGGATAGGCTGTGCTGATTTTTTTAAAAAAAGTTACTTTGTCTGCAGCTGCCCCCACAGCACAAGGATCTTTACTGTGTGACTGAAGATAAGCTGTGGCAGCCATTGTGTGGCTGACACTGCCTCCTGTGGCCGTCCTTTTGTGGCTGCACCCACCGTACTGTGTCAGGATTCCAAAGATGCCCACAGGCTCAAAAAGGTTGGGGACCCCTGAACTAGAGTGTATGACGGTCAGCCGTGGCAGCCATTTTTATGCCTGTCTCCACCTCCTGTGGTGGCCATTTTGTGGCAGCCATTTTGTGTGTCAGAATTCCAGAGGTGCCCATAGGTTGGGGACCTTTGCTTAGGGTTGCCAAGTCAGAAACTTACCACAGTGGGGGACTCCTGGCTGTCGTCTGGTGTGCGCGCGCCGCATCCACATCACCCGAAAGTGACGTGGGTACGCCGGGCACGCTGGGGGCAGGGCCAGGACCATCCGAGGGAAAACCATAGAGTTTTCCCTCGGATGACCGTGGCCCCACCCCCAGCGTGCCCGGCGTACCCGCGTCACTTCTGGGTGACGTGCACATGGGGGTGGAGTTCCCCCCGGGGCCCGATCCGCCGGCGGTGGGGAACGGGCCTCTGGGGCGGGGGTTTCCCCACCCCCGGGGGGACTTGGCAAGCCTACCTTTGCTCTATATCCTTATATCCTCCCCACAGAGCATATAAATGGAAATCTATACCTGAGTAGTCTTCTGCTGCCTTTACAGGCTTCACTTGGGCCCTTCCTCATTCTCCTTGCCTTGGTGATCCCTGGGACTAGCATCTTCATTTGCATACTGAAGGAAAGAGGGGGATAATTGCTGTCCCCCCCCCTTGGGTCTCTGGGTAAATGTGATAGACTTGAGTTTTTCCTTTTCCCCTCCTGGCAACAGAACTGGAACTGCCCACTCCTGTGTAAGCCTCTGAAGATCATTTTGAAAGACAAGAAGTGGAGTCAGGCGGCAATAAGGGGTGCTTCCTGCTGCCATCTTGAGAAGGCTGGAGGAGCTGCATCCCAGCATGCACAGCTGTGGATTTCCACAAAGTTGTTCCTCCCCCTTCTGGTTGCAGAGCAGAGGATTAGCGTTCTAAGCATGTGCCCAAGGGTCTTGTCTTCCTGCTAAGTCAGGGTACCCTGCTCCAATATAACTGAGATTTGGGGGAAGGTCAGCAAAAGGGAGTGCTTGGACTCTGGCATCCCATTGTGTTTTCGAAGTGAAGCACTCAGGAGCTTTTAATTAAAATGTAATATCTTGAAGGCATTTGGCAACATTTATTTTGCTCTGAAAATCCAAGCTCCGTTTTCAGATTTTATGCAGGATCGGAGATTGAGGGCTTCTGGCTTTCTCATGGTGACTGTCAGTGGTGAAGGTTTTCATCCACAATTAAAGCCTCTTGTTCAGACCCGAGAGCAGTATTTAGAGCCCTGGAATTGTGTGGGTGCTACCTGGAGTTAACGCTGGATTGTGTGACATAGGGTTTCTCCAGTGTTCCGGGGTGGGGCAGTCTTAACTTTTGGGAAGAAGCTCCTTGTGTTGGCAGGCAGGGTTGCCAGACTTTGCGTTTTCTGCATTCTCATTTTGTCGCTTGTGTGTCCCTATTGCTTCAGGGTTTTTTTCACCCCTCTTCTACATGTATTCTGTTTCCTCTAGTGGCCGATTCAAAATTACATTGCTGTGTGTCCAACATAAAAACCTGCAGATTTTTATGCCAGACATACAGAAATGTAATATGGAATTGACCACTAGAGGGAGCGAAATGCATGCAGAAAAGACCCCCCCCCCAGAGAATAGGAACACATAAGTGAGGAAAATGCAGAAGAGCTCAAAGTAATAAAGTAGAAAGCACCTCTGAGCCTGTGCAGAATACCTTTCCCTTGTGTATGAGTAACCACATGCCCCATGCATTAGGAAGGGCCTGTTTTTGAGAAGGGGAGTTTTCTGGTCTGAGTGAACTGTGAACAGATGTAACGTTCACACACACTAAATAACGCACTTTCAAGCCACTTTGCAACTGGATTTTACTGTGTGAAATGACAGAATCCACTTGCAAACGGTCGCTGAAGTGGATTGAAACTGCATTAATTAGCATGTGTGAAAGCGCCCGTATCTCATAACACTAAACAATGTTAAATGATCTCTATTCTGCTTTTCCAAATAACTTTTGCAGAAGCAGGTAATAATCCATTTAAATGAACAAATAAAAAAAACTAAAATACAATTACCCCCCCCCCCCATCAGTAACACATCAGCAGCGGCAAAAAAGTAGAAAGCAAAAGAGCCATTTTAGTTACTCGGTAATTAGTGCGTTTCTCTTGTTTACTGAATACGCTATCCAGGGAGTCTTAACGTCTGGTACACAAGGTAAGCCAGTGGCAGCCAGTGATGGTTGGGAGTTGAGGCTAAGGGAGTGTGACTGGCCCCCAGTCACCCAGCAAACGTCCTTGGCAGCGTGGGAGTTTGAACCAGCTTCTCCCCAGATCATAGTCTGATATTCTAACCACTGCACCATGCTTTGGTCTGGGTAGAGGGGAAATATTTTTAACAGTAGCCAATTCTAAAATGAAGAGGCTTTTTAAAAACTCAGACCTGCAGGACTTAAATTAGAAGCCTGCACCACGCGCGGTCCCTCTGAGCATGCACAGAGTGCATTTTTGGGGTTCACACCTACCTTGGCCCGCATGACTAGAGGCTGGAGCTTACTGGTTGGGACGGCTGGTTTCCAAACCACCTCGAGCTCCAGCGGCATCTCTCGTGAGAACTTAAACCACTGCCAGCCAACCCCTTTCAGCCCCCCCCCCGTGCCGTGTTTCTTGCCACCCTCTTTCCCCTTCCACAAGATTAGCTGCCCAGAGCCCATGTCCATCCCGGGCCTCTCCAGTTCAAAGGAGCTTGGGATGGGGGAGCCGGTGTCCAGCATCTCTGGACTAAACGGACCAATGGGCCCGACTCTTTGAACGGCAGCTTCGTCGATTCATAAGGGAGTGGTCTCTTGGGATTGTTTAAAAACCTGCCTCTATCTCTTCTCTCTCGAGAAAGGAATCCTGGCTGAGACTTTGTTTATGCAGAAGTGAGTGGCGTTGAAATCAGGGGCAAAAGTCACTTTTGATTTCTTTTAGGTCCTGGTTGTCTTGGGGGGGGGGTCTTGAAGCTTTGGCTGCTGTCTTAGTGGTACTCCGCACTGGCCTGAGCTGGCTTGCTTTTGCCCCAGCTTTGACTCTAGCGGAGTACTGTGGGGGCTTTCAGTTCTGGGTCTGGTGTGGGCCCTCCTTGTGTGCTCTCGGTGGAGCCCCTGAAATCGGTTGTAGCCCCTGTGAGTGAATGGCAGGCCATTGGCTGCACACGTGGAAACGTGGAAACTTTATCTCCAATTTTGTGTGTTGAGGTGGAGTTACTCCAGGGTAAAAAGGGGGAAATGGCAAAGGGGGAGGACTCACAGTTTACAGGGTTGCGGCTTCGTGATAGAATGTATGATTTGCATGCTGAATGTCCCGGGTTCAATCCTTGGCATCTCCAGGGTTTTTTTAAAAAGCCAACGGGGTGGCCGATGTGAAAAATCCTGGAGAGCGGCTGCCAGTCAGAGTAGACAAGGCAGACCTTGAAAGACCAAGGCAGCTTTGTGTGACATTTAGGGGAGGGGCTGTGGCTCAGTGATACAGGATTCACCTTGCATGCAGGAGGTCCCAGGTTCAATCCCTGGCATCTCCACTGAGAAGATCTGGTAGTGAGTGAAGGACCCTGGAGAGCGTCTTCCAGTCCGAGCAGACAATACGGACTTTGATAGAAGGGGTCTGGATTGTGTGACCTAGGCCACTTGGTCCATTGCCTGTGTGCCCTCACAATTTTAACAAAACAACAAGCTTGAAGAATGTTCTGTCAAATCTGATGCGATTTCTGTCAGTGAGGGGGATGGCGGGGAATGGCTACGGAATGTTCAATGAAATCTCTGTGTGTGAGACCTTGCGTTGCCTTTGATGCGTGCTCCTAGTCACTTCTGAGGGGGGAAACTGGAGTGGAGAGATGGGCAGGCTGGTTTTGCCATAGGCGTTACCTGCTTTGTGAAGGGCCGTCCTTCACGACTGTCTGGGACCTTCAGGTAACTTGGAACGAACACAGCAGCCTCTTTCCTTTGGGCAGAGAGCGTGAGATGCCAAGGCTCCATTGTCTGCTTGGCCGAAGGCACGTCAGGCTGTTTTGGGGCCCAGATATTCCCTAAGCACATGTCCAGATCTTCTCTCCTCAGAACAGATGTTCTCTTCAGTTGTCATAAGTCCATGATAAGGCCAGGGTTTCAGAGACTGCCTTTCCCTTACGCTTCTCTTTGTGCTCAGTATTTTGTGGTTATTTATGTTGATCTGAATTAAAAAAACAACATTATTACACACTACTGTTTTGTTTGAATTTTTTCCCCCTTCGTGGATCAACACAGCAGCCTTCTTCTTCCCCCTATTGTCCCCTCATGGTACCTTCCAGTGCAATCCTAAGCGGAGTTATGCCCTTCTAAGGCTGTTGACATCAATGGTCTTAGAAGGGGATTAACTCTTCTTAGGGTAGCCGTGTTAGTAACAAGTTGCTGGCAGCTAGGGTTACCAGCAGGGCTTTTTTTGTAGAAAAAGCCCAGCAGGAACTCATTAGCATAACAGGCCACACCCAACAGCAGAAACTCATTAGCATATTAGGCCACACCCCCACGTTGCCAGAAGTGTGGTCCCCCAGCCACACCCACCTTTTGCTTCTTATTCTGTTTACCCAGGGCTTTTTTTGTAGCAGGAACTCCTTTGCATGTTAGGCCACACACCCCTAATGTAGCCAATCCTAATGAGTTTCTGCTGTTGGGTGTGGCCTATTATGCTAATGAGTTCCTGCTGGGCGTGGCCAACTCAGGAGCCAGCCGGAACTCCGTTCCTGTGTGTTCCTGCCCAAAAATAGCCCTGGTTACCAGCCTTCACGTGGGGCCTCCCGGGATTACAGTTGATCTCCAGACAACAGAGATCAGTTCCCCTGGAAAAAATGGCTGCTTTGGAGGGTGGGGTTTTGAGGACTCATACCCCACTGAGGTCCCTGTCCTCCCCAGGCTCCACCCCCAAATCTCCAGGAATTTCCCAGCCCTGAGCCTTATAGTTCTGGTCACCGTCTCTCAAAAGTGTACGGTTCTGGTCACCACACCTCAGAAAAGATATAGCGTTGGAAAAGGTGCAGAAAAGGGACCACTAAAATGATTAAGGGAAAGGGAATGCCTTCCCTATATGAAGTAAGGTTAAAGAGGCTAGGGCTCTTTAGCTTGGAGAAATGACCATTGAGGGATGACATAATAGAGGTTTTATGCATGGGACAGAGAAGACAGAGAAAGAAGGTCTTTTCTCCCTTTCTGACAATGTGAGAACTCGTGGACACTCAATGAAGTTGATGAGCAGTTGGGTTAGACCAGATAGAAGGACGAACTTTACCCAAAGAGTAATTAACATGTCAGATTCACTGCCGCATGAAGTGGTGGCAGCTACAAGCATAGACAGCATCAAGAGGGGTTGGATAAACATATGGAACAGAAGTCCATCAGTGGCTATTAGCCACAAGGTATAGGTGGAACACTGTGTCTGGGGCAGTGATGAGCTCTGTATTCTTGCTGCGTGGGGGGCAAAAGTGTGTGTGTGGGGCTTCTGGAGTTCTGCTGGTGGACCCCCTGATGGCCCCTAAGTTTTGGCCACTGTGTGACAGAGTGTTGGACTAGATGGGCCATTGGCCTGATCCAACATGGCTTCTCTTACGTTCTTATGTTTTAACTTTACAGGTGGCACTTTAAGAACTGAAATCCGTGTCCTAATAATACCTTTTGTTAGGACCATCTAAATTGACACAAAACATTGTGTGAGATTTTGCAGTGACCACAACTCTTCTTCAGGCTAGATGGAACAAAATTTTAAAAGATGGTGGGGTCATGGAAGTAGATTTTTCCTATCATGATCACTTTATGACCTGATTGTGGATGTTACAGCCTGGTTGCCGGCATTCTTGATAAAACACCAGCATGCCAAGAACTAAACTTTACTGCTGGTCTTTGCTTACAGCACATTCTCTGGGAAGTTGTCACTGGAGATTATCCCAGTCCTGAGCATCTTCTGAAAGTTTTTTTTTGAGACTTTCCATTCTCTGTGGAACTGGACTTTCAGAAGACAGTGTTCAGCTTGATGGGGGAAGGTTTTGTGCTTTATTTTCAAACAACACCTTTGGTTTATCAGTTTTAACTAACAAGTCAATGTGTACTTGCAGGGCTCTTTTTGTAGAAAAAGCCCAGCAGGAACTTATTAGCATAATAGGCCACACCCAACAGCAGGAACTCATTAGCATATTAGTCCACACCCCTGACAGCACAGCTCATTACCACATTAGGCCGCACCCCCATGTTACCAGAAGTGTGGTTATCCAGCCACACCCACCTTTTGCTTGTTATTCTGTTTACCTTGTTTGTTGTCAAAACCCAGAACTTTTTTTGTAGCAGGAACTCCTTTGCATGTTAGGCCACACACCCCTAATGTAGCCAATCCGAATGAGTTTCTGATGTTGGGTGTGGCCTATTATGCTAATGAGTTCCTGCTGGGCGTGGCCAACTTAGGAGCCAGCCGGAACTCCGTTCCTGTGCGTTCCTGCCCCAAAATACCCCTGTTACTTGTAACCCCATTTCTGAGCCTCGCAAGATGTAGTGAGTTGTCAATTAAAACACATAAGTGACTTGGTGGCTCTATAGGGCTAAGCTTTTGTGTTCCCGACCTTCTGTAGAGCTGCTGGGGTGAACAGGGAAGGGAAGCAGAGGAGCGGGAGGGATTTCTTTACCATCGCCGTGCAAGGATATCGGGCCTCAGTCTCTGATGCTTGAAGCCAGTAATTGTTCAGAAGTTACAGCAAACACATGTACAATCTATTTACAGCTGGATTTTTAAAAATGTCTTTTTACATGCATTGAGATAGATCAAGACGGGCAGCTGTGTTAGTCTTTCTGTAGCAGCAGAAAACAGCAAGAGTTCAGTAGCACCTTAACGAGTAACAAAATTTGGGGCCGGGGATGAGCTTTTGTGAGTTACTGCTCTGAGGCGGAAGAAGTGAGCAGTGACTCACAAAGGCTCATACCCTGCCACAAATTTTGTTACTCTTTAAGGGGCTACTGGACTCTTCTACATGCATTAATTCTCATGTTACACTCAGTGCATATATATCTGAACATGTGATGCAAACATCACATTTATCCTCATAGTGCTCCCTGCTTTGAAGCGGAAAGTGAATGAAGGTTGGCCCTTTCTTACGAATACATGTAAGTAAGTGCAAGCTCAACCTCTGTAATGCAAACAAGGCTAGTTCCCAAATGTTCCACGTGGTGGCAGCGTTTCTCTAGTGTACGATTCCACGGAGCTTAGAGATGCAACAAATATTGGGAACTATTTTTTAAAAAAACTTTTAAAGCATTCTACCACACTTCACAAAGAGTGATGGTGAATAACTTACCAATGCACTGAACCCATGAGAGGTCCAGGTAGCAATCCTGTGTGTAGCTGTGTCATGCCCTACAATTTAAAGTGATCCTAGCATTGTATTTAAAAAATATATATGCAAGTAAGCCCATTTTCTTTCTTGCTGTGTCCCCCAAAGGTCCTGTTGACATGCAGAATCTGTCCATGGAAAGGGCTTTTGCACAATTGTCAGGTTTGCTCTTTGAAATTTTAACTTGGAGAGATGCTTGAATTATGGTTGCCTCAAAAATTAATAAACGGATTATTTACCAGCATATCCAGATCTAATACTTACTTGCCTTTGTTTCTAAAATCCCTAAATTAGATTATTTCCTACCCACCCTTATCTTCCCAATTACTATGGTTAGGTGAACCTTCCAGTGAGTTCTCCCTTGACCCAAGTTACTTTAACACTTTCAGGATTGGTGTGGGCCCTTGGCACCATCGTTGTATGCCGAAGACCCCAGTTGCAGTCTCTGGCATCTTCCAGGTAGCTGGTGATGGTGTGAAGGACCTCTGCCTGAGACCCTGGAGAGCTTCAGATAGAGTAGACAATAATGACCTTGATAGACAATTGGGCTGAATCAGTCATGTGATTGTGCCATGGGTTTTCTAGACTAATGTGAATTCTAAAATAATGCATTGCCAAAAACTCAGAGAATGGGAAATCTCACACCATGCCCCATTGATGTTTTCCAAATAACAGAAGAAGTCCACCACTTTCACTTTTTCGCTTCCCCCCCTCCCCCCTTTGGAGGTTATCAAGCAGAGGCTAGTTGGCCATCTGACAGCAATGCTTATTCTGTGAACTTAGGCAGATCACGAGAAGGGAGGGCAGGAAGGGTTGCATCAGTGCTCAGTTCTCGTGGCCCTTTTTAATAGGCCCAGGGAAATGCAGATCACCACTTTGGGGTCAGGAAGCAATCGTTCTCTAGGCCAATTTAGCCAGGGATCCTGGAGGGTTCCCACACCCTCTTCTGGGCATAAAGCAAGGGTCACGGGAGGGGGGAGGTATTTTTGAATTTCCTGCATTGTGCAGGGGGTTAGACTAGATGACCCTCGAGGTCCCTTCCAACTCTATTCTATGATTCCTCATGGTGATATGACAGTGCTATAATTGCACCTACCACTTTTGGACACCAGATGGCACTGTAGCTCTATATTTGTTGGACAGTTCGACTTACCTTTCTGTCCGCCCAGGTGATCTTTGTCCATTCTACTGTGGAGCAGGCAGTGGTGGCCCCGAAGACTCCCAGGCTGAAGAGCGTCTAGGGCACAAGTGTATGCACAGGCTTCCACGTATATGGATGTGCACTGTCAACTGCACTCTTCCTGCGCACACGTGTGTGAGTTCTGTTGTGGAATCCAGTTGCGCAGATTATGGAGTAGATGGAAATGTAATGGTATGTATGCATTCAGGGGAAAAAAATGTATATGCCACCTCTCCAG
The DNA here is from genome assembly GCF_001447785.1 of Gekko japonicus. Classification (NCBI taxonomy): domain Eukaryota; kingdom Metazoa; phylum Chordata; class Lepidosauria; order Squamata; family Gekkonidae; genus Gekko; species Gekko japonicus. Next base: position 304,903 of record NW_015173694.1, on the reverse strand, counting down.
AGACCTGGTGGAAGCAGTTCACAAAATCAAACACGAGGCAAGTCATAAAAACCAACACAAAAGAGATTAAAATTGACTGTTAAAACCCAGTCAAAAAGGTTTTTTGGACAGGTCAAGTTGAAAACACGATTTATGCTACACTAGTGTGGTGCAGCAGTCAGGGCTTCGGACGAAGGTCTGAGAATCCTGACTCTGCTGTGGAAGCTTGCTGAACTTGGGCCAGTCACATTATTTCAGCCTCACGTACCTCGCAGGGTTGTTGTGAGGATAAAATGCAGGAGAGGAGAACAATATAAGCCACTTCGGATCTCCATTGGGGAAAAGGCATTATAAGAAGTAAATAAATAAAACACACTCGAGCTTCTATTCTATAGGTACGCCTGATCTGCACTAACTCCACCAGGGTTAGTGGGCACAAGCGTGTGCACTCCTGTTCCAAATCTTGGCTTTTTTATTCTTTTTGAAACTCAGCATTGTCATTCCCATTCAGGGCCATTCCTGGACCTATATCAGTCAATTGTCAGGCGCTAGATTGCTCCGTGCAACTAGGTACATGGGGTTGCCCAGGACCACATGGAAAAGATGACTGGCAAATGGGTTGTCAGTTCCCTGATGCTGTCCTGTGGAATAAGTGCAGACATGACCGTACAGGTGGCACACCCAGCTTGCTTCATACGGGGTTTCCCCATGCACACAACTGCATGGAGGATTTTTAACTATTGTGTTCTTTTTTCATTTCTGGAAGATCACACTATGTCAGGACCCACAGCAACAACAAAGTACACACTTGCAGGAAGGTTTTACTTTTATTGAAGCTATAGATGCATGAACAGGAACACTGTTAGGAATGACAGGTAAACTATGCGCATGTAAGGTTATAGTACATTCATATTAGCCCTATCCAATTAGGGTGGTTCCCGCGTGCGCCGTGAGGCTTGAGAACCATCTGCTACCCAAAGCAAAACAGGTACGAGCGTCCCACGGCTCATCCTGGCTAAAGTCAAAGCAATCACCCTACCGACTCCTCCAGCGGCCTTGAAAGATATTCGTTGCAGCAGAGCGGCAATTAAGCGCAGGAGAAGGAATGTGCATGAAAGGGAAACAGATGAAACACTTGGCAGCTTGCTGACACACTATTGGGAAACGACTGGCCGATCATCTCTTCTTCATCTCTATGTGCTGGACTCATGAATTAAAGCACGTTCCCCCTACTGTCCCTGCAATTTTGCCACATGGCCAAGAGAGATTGGGCTCTCCTAAAATCTTTGCCAATCTTATTTGAAGTATAACGACACGGGGGGAAAAACTAATGTGAGCCAATTTTCCCTGATATCTGTATTCAAGAAAATTAATTTCAGTCTTCTTCATTTATTGAAACAGTCTCATATAAATCTCTTCCCCACCTTTTATGTTTTCACTTGAGATTATCTGATGCTCCTATAGGGAGGGGCCACGGCTCAGTGGGAGAGCCTCTCCTTGGCATGCAGAAGTTGCCAGGGCCGATCCCGGGCACCTCCAGTTTAAAGAATCTAGCTGTTAGGTGATGGAAAAGACCTCTGCCTATAGACCCTGGAGAGCCACTGCTCATCTGAGTAGACAACACTGACCATGATGGACCAAGGATCTGATTCCGTATAAAGCAACTTCCTGTAAATAGTTGCTGTGGATTTTCCGGGTTGTGTGGCCGTGGTCTTGGCCTTGTAGAACCCGACGTTTCGCCAGGAGCTGTGACTGGCATCCTCAAAGGTATAACACAGAAAGATGGAGTACTCTCTGTGTCTTCTCACCTTGACATCCTCAGAGGTATAACACCGAAAGATGGAGTACTCTCTGTGTCTTCTCACCTCGACACAGAGAGTACTCCATCTTTCTGTGTTATACCTCGTGAAAGCCTTCGACAACATATTCCTGTAAATACATAATACATTTGTGTTAATGGGAGGAAGGGGGTCTTCTCTCAGTGGAGGGAGGGGCCGTGGCTCAGTGGTAGAGCATCTGCTTGGCATGCAGGAGGTCCCAGGTTCAATCCCCAGCGTCTCTAGTTGAAAGGACCAGGTAGGAGGTGATGTGAAAGCCCTCAGCATGAGACCCCAGAGAGCTCCTGCCAGTCTGAGTAGACAATACTGACTCTCATGGACCGAGGGTCTAAATCAGTATAAGGCAGCTTCATGTGAGCTTCGTTTATACCCCCACTTTTCTTTCCAGTGGGGACCCAAACTGGCTCACAGTGCTCTTCCCTTCTCCATTTTATCCTCACAACAACCCAGTGAGGTAGGTTAGGGCGAGAGGGTGTGACTAGGCCAAGTTCACCCAGGAAGCCTCCAGGGCAGAGTGGGGATCCGATCCTTGTGTAACCACATGGCACCACTGTGATGCTTTGACATTTTGTTGACCAAACCGGCAGCCTCTAAGATCCCTGAAGAAACAGAACAGTGAGGAATGGCCCTGTTAATTCTGCATGTTGCTGTAGCTCATCGTGACTATACTGCTATGCTACGAATGAATGCCAGGTATTTGTGGATCAGAGGAAACGCTGCATCCGCGGCTTCTAGCGCTGACCCCATGGTGCTAGCAATGCAAGCGGGTGAGTTGAGGTTAGGGCACCAGTGTTTCAGCGCATGATTGGGTGGAGTTCTGACCCATCTAGCCCAGCCTTCTGTTGCACACAGTGGCCACCCAGTTCTTCTGCAGGGCCAGCAACAGGGCATAGAGGCTGAGGCCTCCCCCTGCTGTTGCCTCCCGGCTCTGTGATTCAGAGGTTTAGTGCCTCTGAATGTGGAGGTTCCCCTCAGTCACCATGGCTAGTAGCCACTGATAGACTTACCCTCCATGAATTTATCCAATTCCCATATAAGTATATAAGAAGAGCCCTGGTGGATCAGACCAGTTGCCCACCTAGCCCAATATGCTACCCACACAGCAGCAAACCAGTAGGAGGGCCAACAACAGGGCATAGAGGCCGAGGTCTTTCTCTGATGCTGCATCCAGGCACTTGTATCCAGAGATTTACTGCTTCTGAACGTGGAGGTTCCCTTTCGTCCCCAGCAATGCTCCCTCTAAGCTGTGGAGTCTTGTCAGCCAAAATTCTACTTTGTGAGCTGCTGGCATTAAAGTTGTGAGCGAGTGATTTGGCTGCTGCAAAAATTAGTTTGCTCTGGAGCCCTCCTTCCTGAGCTAAGACAAAAATGTGTGAGCCGGAGGCTAAAAACCTGTGAGCTAGTTCACACTAACTCAGCTTAAAGGGAACACTGGTCCCCAGGGCTAGTAGCCACTGATAGACCTATTTTCCATGAATCTATCTAATCCCCTTTTAAAGCTGTTTACTCCTAGAGCTCCCGTCTCTAGTCCCAGCTCCTGCCAACCTAGCAGTTCGAAAGCAAGAAATTGCAAGTAGATAAATAGGTACCGCTTCGGTGGGAAGGTAACAGCGTTCCGTGCACCTCGGCGTCTAGTCATGCTGGCCACATGACCACGGAAACGTCTTTGGACAGCGCTGGCTCTTCAGCTTGGAAACGGAGATGAGCACCGCATCCCTAGAGTCGGATTGGACTGGCTTTCAAGCAAGGGAAACCTTTACCTTTACCTAAGGTGCTTCTGGGCTCTTGCTCTTTTCTACTGCTACAGACAGACTAACATGGCTACCCATCTTAACCGAATGGTAAGCCTTTAGAAAAAAGTTGTTCCTTGTAACGTCTGGCTAATTGATGGGTTTGCTCACTGTTTATGTGATCTGTAGTGAATGCCAAGTGGCGTGCCGTGACAATGGCTCTATACATGGGGGGGAAGAGTAGACTCTCTTTGGGCTGTAGGAAGAAGCACGTGTGTGATAGACTGCGGATTGTGGTGTGCTGTACTGTTGGGACACCTGAAAAGTAACTCAACTAATGCGCCTCTCTGCTCAACCCCCCATGTGTAGTCAGGCCTTCAGGAAGACCCCAGTGGCATCTCAGATACTCTGATCCTGTGAGGATCAGGGCTATTTTTGGGCAGGAACGCACAGGAACGGAGTTCCAGCTGGTTCCCAAGTTGGCCACGCCCAGCAGGAACTCATTAGCATAATAGGCCACACCCAACAGCAGGAACTCATTAGGATTGGCTACATTAGGGGTGCGTGGCCTAACATGCAAAGGAGTTCCTGCAACAAAGGAGTTGACAACAAACAAGGTAAACAGAATAAGAAGCAAAAGATGGGTATGGCTGGATGAGCACACTTCTGGTAACATGGGGGTGCATTATATGTGGTAATGAGCTGTGTTGGCAGGGGTGTGGCCTAATATGCTAATTAGTTTCTGGTGTTGGGTGTGGCCTATTATGCTAATGAGTTCCTGCTGGGCTTTTTCTACAAAAAGAGCCCTGGTGAGGGTCATTTCACATGCTCAGTATGACGACACATGGATTCAGGAGCATTATAAACGGCCTTCACTGTGAGATGACGAGGGCGATCTGAAAATTACGCAAAAGCAAAACGGACGACAAGCAGCAATGTCATAAATTAGCAATGATTACGAATCGCAGCAGGAA
>NW_015173694.1:299543-300370 GCF_001447785.1 Gekko japonicus | reverse complement strand
ATTAATTTGCCGGGGGTGGAAATCCAAGAGGTGGGGTCCTAATTGGGGTCTGGTCGCAAAAACGGTGACATTTGTTGTTGTCTCCTTCCACTTTGGGGGTTATGAAATGCTGTGGGAGTCTGGGGGTTTTAGAGGGAGGGGAGAAAAGATAAAAACACCGAAGCGAGTCTGCTGATGCATAAAACAATTACCCGAAAATGGATGCACAGGATTTAAGAGGGTGGAAATTATTGGGATATTTGGTTAATGTAGCAGAGTTTTGCCCAGCCATAGACGCGTGATACTGAGTGGAGTAAATAAATCTCCCAAGAAGTATATTGCAAAAAAGGCGAACCTACATTTACTCAATTAGATCAAGGGTGGCCAAACTGCAGCTCGGGAGCCCAATGCGGCTCTTTCACACATATTGTGCGGCTCCCGGCAGGGTGGCTGGGGAAGCGTAGGGAAGACATGCCTCCCCGATCGGTCTTCCCTTCCCCAGCCAGTGTTCCCCTCCCTGGGTAGGCTTGTGGGGGGGGGGAACAGAGAAAGAAAGCAACTTTAAATGCATTCTCAAATGCCCCCCCAGCCTACAAATATCATTGGATAAATAAATAACATCATCTGCTTTTACCCCTTTTGTTTTTATCTTTTGGCAGTCTCATTTAATGTTAATAAAAAGCAAATCTGCCCATTTTTCAATAAAAACGTGTGTGTAATACTTGTTCATGTCTTGCAGCTCTCAAACATCTGGCGTTTATTCTGTGTGGCTCTTAGGTTAAGCGAGCTTGGCCACCCCTGAATTAGATCCACTTCACATTCAGGTTGCAGTCCAAAGAAGGGAAAGA
>NW_015173694.1:285977-299512 GCF_001447785.1 Gekko japonicus | reverse complement strand
CCTACCACAAATGGCCAGCGTGTCCAGCATCATGTGTGCGAGTATAAGGGCATGTGCCTCCATGGAAGGCCATGTGATGAAAGTGAAAGGACAAAGGGAGAGAGGAGGGGGTCAGAAGGGAGCTCCCAGGTTAAGACAAAGAGAAGCATCCCATTCAAGGAGACAATACCTATACTAGAGATCTAGAGCCCCCCAGTGTCCAGGTATGCTGAGTTGCTCATTCCAACAGAAATAATGAAGCTTCCCCTTCCCAGGTGCATCCTGTGTCTCCTTCTGCCAGCTCAGTGAGGCTGCTGGTTAGAGTAGTTAAAACTGACCCTGGTAGACTCATGGTCTCTTGCAATATAAGGTAGCTTTTTGTGTTCAGCTGTATGCACATCAGAATTCTTCCAGCCCTCCACTCGGAACAGACACTGCAGGTTCTTCAAAACTGGCTCAAATTTTGCTTGAATACAAACGTAGTCAGTGAAGTTCAATGGCAGAATCCCTTCCCCCCCACATCTCTCCTTATATATAATTGTGTTTTGGTTGTGGACTCTCCTGAACATTCCACACACTTCCAAATCAGTTGGCTCCCTGAGCTGTCACTCCGAAGGTCTCCCAATCCATTGGCTGCATTCCCAGAGTCCCGCCCACAGAAGCGGCAGCCAGCATCTCGGCCTTGGTGTGCTGGGAGGCAAAGGACAGGATGGATGCTCCGGAGGCTGAGGACGGAGCAAGTGACAGCGGGCAGGAGCTGCCACTGGCCTTTCCTCATCGGGAGAAGCCAGCAGCCACCACAGCTGCCACGCTGGGTGGCTTGGAGCAGCTTTCCGCCTCGCCATTGCGCAGGGGGTCTTCTGGACCTGGGTGCTGGAGGCTCAGGTGCCACTGAGCTTCTTGGTGAATGAGACGGCCTCATGGCTGTGGGTGGCCCGGGCAGCGCACGTTGTGTCCCTGGAGCGGGGTGGCTGCGGCTGCAGTGCCAACTGGTTGGCCTGCTGTCAGATGGGAGCCACGCCTGCATGCGCTACAGCATCAACCCAGAGCAGATCGAGGGCAAGGCGCTCTCCTACCACCTGGCCAAGCTGCTGGGTATCCAGAAGTGCCTGCTGCTGCCAGCCCTCTCACTGGTGAAGGTGCATGGTGGGCAGTGGGTGCAAGTGCGTGACGAGCTGCGCAGCTCCCATTGGGCCGAGGGTGCCATGGTGAGCCTTGCGCAGTGGGTAGACAATCTGAACGACATGGTTGCTCCCGCCTGGCTGAGATCTTTCTAGAGCTCATTGTATGAGTTTTACAACGGGCTTTGCTACTAGTAAGCCATAAAAGCAGAGGTGGTTTACAGTTGCCTTCCTCTGCAGAGTCTTCCTTGGTGGTCTCCCTTTCAGGTACTGACCCTGCTTAGCTTCCGAGATGAGGCTATACCTGCTCCCTCCCTAAAAATAAATGAAATTTATGGCCAGCTTTGCTATGGTTTGATCTATCCCAAGGGTGGGGAGGCCCTGACCTGGAAGGCCCAGGCTAGCCTGATCTTGTCAGATCTTGAAAGCTAAGCAGGGTCGGTCCTGGCTACTATTTGGATGGGAGACCACCAAGGAATACCAGGGTCGTGATGTAGAGGCAGGTAACGGCAAACCACCTCTGAATGTCTCTTGCCTTGAAACCCCCAAAACAACAACAACAATGGGTGGGGAGGGAGCAAGCGCTGACATTTCTTTGGGCCTGCCCCTTCCTTGTTGCCTTGCAGAATTCAAACCCAAGGTGTGCTTTTAGATCACAAATCGTTGCAGAATTTGAATCCCTGCTTTCCCCTGCCCCCAGGACAGGGGGTTTATAATCTTCCTCTTTCCTGGAGTATTCTTCTTTACAAGATCGATATCTCTGTTCATTTAATATCTAGTTCTTTGAAAGGCAGGGGGAAGGGCTCTGCATACTAGGTTTGCCAACTTCCCCCCGGGGCTTGAAGCTCCCCTGGAATTACGACGGATCTCCGGACTGCAGATATCAGTTCCTCTGGAGGAAATGGCGGCTTTGGTAGATAAGAATGACTTGTGGCTCTATAAGGATATGAGGAGCTGGGGAGGATGAAGAAAGGGGGGGCATCAAGGGGTGAATGTTTGTGTGGCAAGACGGCACACACCATACCGCCCTGCAAACAGTTACTTCCCCATTACGGCTAATGATACAGGGACAAGAGCGGCCTTCAGTTCCCCAGAAAAGAGGCAGAAAGGGTTGCCGAATCTCCAGGTGGATGGGGCGGAGTTCTTCCTGAATTGCAACTGATCTTCAGGCTATAAAGATCGCTTCCCTGGAGGAAAAGGCAGCTTCAATGGACAGACTCTATGGTCTCATATCTCCATTGAGCTCTAGTTTGGTGTAGTGGTTAGGAGCGTGGACTCTAATCTAGGAGAACCGGGTTTGATTCCCCACTCCTCCGCATGCAGCTGCAGGTGTGACCTTGGGTCTGTCACAAGTTCTCTCAGAGCTGTTTTCTTAAGGGCGGTTCTCAGGAGAGGTCTCTCAGCCCCACCTACCTCACAGGGTATCTGTTGTGGGGAAGGAAAGGGAAAGGAGATTGTAAGCTGCTCTGAGACTCCTTCGGATAGTGAAGGGCGGGGTATTAATCCAATCTCTTCTTCTTCTCCTTCCCTTTTCCCAATTCCACCATCCTCAGGCAGTGCTCCCAAATCTCAAGGAATTTCCCAAGCTGGAGTTGGCAACCCTAGAGACACACAACTCCATCTCTGAACCTGAAGGATCACCTCTCTTCATGGGAGCAGAGCTGCCAAGAGAGGTAAAACAGGTGTGTATGCAGGGCTATTTTTGGGCAGGAACGCACAGGAACGGAGTTCCGGCTGGAACTCATTAGCATAATAGGCCACACCCAACAGCAGGAACTCATTAGGACTGGCTACGTTAGGGGTGTGTGACCTAACATGCAAAGGAGTTCCTACCAAAAGGCCCTGGGTTTTGACAACAAACAAGGTAAACAGAATAACAAGCAAAAGGTGGGTGTGGCTGGATGACCACACTTCTGGTAACATGGGGGTGCGGCCTAATGTGCTAATGAGCTGTGCTGTCAGGGGTGTGGCCCAATATGCTAATGAGTTCCTGCTGTTGGGTGTGGCCTATTATGCTAATGAGTTCCTGCTGGGCTTTTTCTACAAAAAGAGCCCTGTAGTGTATGTGTGGGGGGCGGCGGAATCCAGGGGCCCATGGAGCTGTGGAAATCATGCAGTCTACTGTGACCTGTGTACATGTGTCCTGGGTGATGGGAAGGGGGCCTGCAAAGGGAATCATTGCCTGGAGGGTCTGTGGTGGTTCATTGTATTCCTGTGTTCAGGCCCACATGCCAGCTCAGCTCTGCTCGATTCTCATGGGGGCTTCCATAAAACTTCTGCAAAGGTGGAGCTCCTGGTGTCACTCTCACAAATGCTCCCTCTAAGCTGTGGAGTCTCATGAGCAAAAATTCTACTTTGTGAGCTACCGGCATTAGCGTTGTGAGCGAGCGATTTGGCTGCTGCATACATTAGTTTGCTCTGGAGCCCTCCTTCCTGAGCTAAGGCGGAAATGTGTGATCCGGAGGCTAAAAAACGGTGAGCTAGCTCACACCAACTCAGCTTAGACGGAACATTGATCTCTCACATGTCCTGTTCTGCAGGGCTTGCCATCATGAGATCATAAGAAGAGTCCTGCTGGATCAGACTGTCTAGTCCAGCATCCTCTTCCACCCAGCCCAGTGGCCAACCAGTTGCCCTGGAAGGAGGGCCAACGACCAGGCAGAGAGACTGAGTCCTTCCCCTGGTGTCGCCTCTTAGCTCTGGTAGTCAAGGTTTTACTGTGTCTGAACAGGGAGATTCCCTTTATTCACCATGGCTAGTAGCCACTGATGGATCTCTCCTCAATGAATCTGTCCAGTCCCCTGTTAAAGCTATCTATGCTCATGGTCATCGCTGCATCCAGTAGCTGCGAATGCCACAATTTAATATCCATCCCCAATGGACTTTGGATAGTAAATCTGGCTGCTTTTATTTGTTGCTTGTGTTATAGCATCAATTGACTGTCTGGTCTGTATTTTTGTATTCGTGTTTGCTGTTGGCTAGTTACCTCGAATGGGCGAATTTAACTCAGAAGACCGTTGTATCTACTACTGTGGCCAAGAATCCCGTAGAAAAAATGGTGTGGCCTTTATAGTCAACAAGAGAGTGCGAAAGGCAGTAATGGGATACAATCTCAAAAATGACAGAATGATCCTGGTCCGAATCCAAGGCAAACCATTCAACATCATAGTAATCCAAGTTCATGCCCCAACCACTGATGCAGAAGAGGCTGAAGTGGACCGGTTCTATGAAGACCTACAACACCTCCTAGAACTAACACCAAAAAAAGATGTCCTCCTCATCATAGGGGACTGGAATGCTAAAGTAGGAAGTCAAAAGGTAACCGGGATAATGGACAAGTTTGGCCTTGGAGAACAAAATGAAGCCGGGCAAAGGCTAACAGAGTTTTGTCAAGAGAACACGCTGGTCATAGCAAACACCCTCTTCCAACAACCTAAGAGGCAACTCTGCACATGGACATCACCAGATCAGCGACACCGAAATCAGATTGATTATATCATTTGCAATCAAAGATAGAGAAGCTCTATACAGTCAGTAAAAACAAGACCTGGAGCTGACAGTGGCTCAGATCATGAGCTACTCATTACAAAATTCAGAGTTAAATTGAAGAAAGTTGGGAAAACCACTAGGCCATTCAGGTTTGACCTAGATCACATCCCTGATGAATATACAGGGGAGGTGAAGAATAGGTTTAAGGGACTAGATTTGATAGACAGAGTGCCTGGAGAACTATGGACAGAGGTTTGTGACATCACACTTCTCTCCTGACATCACAGCCAGTCCATGACACTCTAGAAACCCCACAAATCTTACCATAGAGCTTTGTGGAATTCCTAGAGTGTCATGGAGTGGTTGCGATATCAGTTCTGGGTTTTTACAGGAAATGACATTGCAACACACACAATGCAATGCTGTTCTCCTCCCATTTCCATCCCCCTGCCTGGAGGACAGCAGCAAGAGTCCTGCAGCCTAAAGCAGGAGAATTCCTGCCACCTGGTATGAGGCAACCTGAATCTCTTGTCAAAACGATGAGGCAGTAGATGACGTGAAAGACCTTCTCCTGAGACCCCTGCTGCCAGCCTGAGCAGACAATACTGATCTTGATGGGCCAAGAGTCTGACTCAGTATACAGCAACTTTGTGTGTATCGATGCTACTCCTACCTACCAGGCTGTTTCCTATGATGACCTAAACCAGATTTGGATAATCTGTTAGAGCACTTACAGTGGTTGTGGAGATCAATTTCTCTCCTTCTACTTTCCCCCGGCAAATCATCTCCTTCTGGCATCGCTTTCTCCCCAGAAGTGGCTGCCAAAGGGGTTATGATGCATACATACATGTCATGTGTGTGTTGCTCCTCAGTAGTAGCTGCCTATTCCTCCCATCTTCGAAAGCAGCCCCCCCCCCAATTTTGCATTGTCCATCAAGGGAACCCATTCTGATGTTTTGAATTATATCCCCACTTACGTCCCCAAATGCGAACCGAGAAAGCAGATGTTTAATTTGCTCCCTCCTCCGCCTTGCACCAGACGGCTTCCCCTTGTGTTTATGTGTCTGGAGGTGTTCCCTTCTTGCATCCTGTTTCCCTGTGAATGAAATTCCCTGTTTGTGCCACGAGTCTCAGGAAATCATCCATTGATAAAAAGCATCCCCGGCCAGCCAGCTGTCCTCAGCCGTTTATGTCAACATTCCATCACACTTCTTTCCTTTGACTAGGGATGCCAGCCTCCAGGTGGGACCTGGGGATCCCCCAGAATTACAGCTCATCTCCAGGTGACAGAGATCATTTCCCCTGGAGAAAATGGATGCTTTGGAGGGTGGGCTCTATGGCATTGTACCCCACTGAGGTCCCTGCCCTCCTCATGTTCCATCCCCAGATCACCAGGAGTTTCCCAACCTGGATTGGGCAACCCTAACCCCGCCCATCACCTGTTAGTGGCTAGGGTGGACCTGGCAGCCCTATGCAGACTTCATTTTCTCCCAGCACATGCACACTGAGGACCAATCAAGCAGAAGGTGTCTCATTACACAGCTCTCTCAGGAAAAGGGTCCATTGATTTATGTATATATATTTTTTACTTCATTCATAACCTTCCTTCTCCCTGATGGGGACCCAAAGCAGCCCACGTTTGTTCTCCTGTCCTTCATTTTATCCTCACAACAACCCTGTGAAGTAGGCTAAGCTGTATTTGACTGGTCCATGGTCACCCAACAAGCTTCCATGGTTGAGCAGGGATTTGAATCTGGGTCTCTCAGATCCTGTGCTGACATTCTGACCACCGTATCGCACTGGTAAAAGTGTTATCGAAGGCATAACTTTTCATGTGCAAGCACACTTTTCCAGATACATTGAAATAGTGTTTCCTCAACCATTACATATGGGTAATAGTAATAGATAATATGTAGTGGTTGAGGAAATTCTATTTCACTGTATCCGAGGAAGTGTGCTTGCACATGAAAGCGTATACCTTGAATAAAACTTGGTTGGTCTTAAAGGTGCCGCTGAACTCAAACTTTGTTCTGCTGCTTCAGACCAACACAGCTACTCACCTGAATCTATCTTCATGGCAAAAGAGTATGTGTTTGTATTGGCAGCGAATCCTTTCAGAAAAGACAGATCTTCACATGATCAGAGACACTTTGCGCCCTAATATTACTTATTATTTCAGATTATCCAAAACTCAGCCCTGCCAGCTCTGGGTTGGGAAATACCTGGGGATTTTAAGGGTGGAGCTTGAGGGGGTGGGGTTTGGGGAGGGGATGGCCATTTTCTTTGAACTGATGAACTGACCTCTGTCACCTGGAGATGAGTTGTAATCCCAGGCACTCTCCAGCCACTGCCAGGAGGTTGGCAACCATACCTGGCACCCAAAAACCCATTCCAGGGCTTGAAATTATATCCTGTGGTCCGATCATGCCGCATGCCTAGGCAGTTTTGCATAGGCCTGTGTTTCCCCGAACATCTTATGGGAACATCGCTATAATCAATTTTCCTTTCTTTAGAATTTTCCTTAGAAGAACACAGCACAAACTCCTACAGCCATCTGTTGGGAACTTCCGTGGCACTCAACACTCACTCAAACTTGGCTGCCACGTGAAAGCATGTGAGGAGATGAGTTGTAATCCCAGGCACTCTCCAGCCACTGCCAGGAGGTTGGCAACCATACCTGGCACCCAAAAACCCATTCCAGGGCTTGAAATTATATCCTGTGGTCCAGTCATGCCACATGGCCAGGCAATTTTGCATAGGTCTGTGTTTCCCTGAAAATTTCATGGGAACATCGCTATGATCAGTTTTCCTTTCTTTAGAATTTTCCTTCGAAGAACGCAACACAAACTCCTACAGCCATCTGTTGGGAGCTTCCGTGCACTCAACACTCACTCAAACCTGGCTGCCACGTGAAATCATGTGAGGAAGTGGTTGAGTCTGGGATTCTGCGAGCTGTCACTTTTTGGGCTCCCCTTTTCGGGGCCCCCACCCCACCCCTTCATCAAAGAGACAGAGTTTTTGCAAGATTGGTCTGGAATTTTAGACAAGAGGTCTGGCTCTGGTTTTCATAGTCCTCCTTTTTGCTCTTTATTTTCATTGAGATTTTCACCAGCTACCTTGCAAAATCCTTTAAGATAAACATTTCTACTCTCAACTGTCAGAAGTTCTCTTGGGTCTCATGTGGGAGCTCTTCCGCATCATCCCTTCCCACCTGATTCTGGTGATCCTGCAAAATCAACCTGGGAACTTTTGCACGCCAAGCAGATTCTCTCCTGCTGAGCCGTAGCTGCAGCTCCGCACACAAAACTACCTTGCACGGAGTCAGACCACTGGTCTATCAAGATCAGCATCGCCTGCTCTGGCTGGCAGCAACTCTCCAGGGTCTCAGGCGGAGGCCACCTGATCCTTTCAGCTAGAGAATCACAGACAGTGATGTGGGATTCACTGCCAGACGATGTAATGATGGCCACAGGAATAAACCGCTTTAAAAGTGGATTAAGTAGGTTCATGGAGGATAGGTCTATCAATGTCTACGAGCTGTGGTGACTCAGGGGAACCTCCACATCCAGAGGCACTAACCCTCTGAATCCCAGAGCCAGGAGGCAACATCAAGCGAAGTCCTCAGCCTCCATGCCCTGTTGTTGGCCCTCCAGAGGAACTGGTTGGCCACTGTGTGAGACAAGATGCTGGACAAGATAGACCATGGGTCTGATCCAGCAGGGCTCTTCTTATGTTCTTGAAGCAGAACTATGGCCTTGTGTCACTCAGCTCATAGTTTTAAGGAGCAAGCTATTATTTATTTATTGAATTTGTTAATCGCCCTACCCCAGCTGACGCCGGGCTCTGGGCGATGTACATAAAGGCATCGTACCATAAAAACATATACGACATTCAAATCCCACTAAGCAATTTGATAGAACTAAAGACCCAAATAGAGTCCACGATGATGGCATCTGAAAATTCCTACCCCCAGCTCTGGACTACTAAGCCAGTTTCTGGGCAGGGGGAGAGGGAACTCATAACAGCAATTCAGAGTGGGGGGGGAAGGGAGGGGTGCCAGCCAAGGGAAAACCATTGCTGCCCTCAACCAAAAGCCTGGTAGCACATCTCTGCCTTACAGGCCCTGCGGAATTGCACAAGATCCCGCAGGGCCCTGGTGTCATTTGGCAGAGAGTTCCACCAGGTCGGAGCCAGTACTGAAAAGGCCCTGGTCAAGAACAGCCGGACATCCCTAGAGCCGGGGATCACCAGCAGATTGTTATCAGTAGGGCACAAGTCTCTTGCGGGGACATACCGGAGGAGATGGTCCTGTAGATATATTGGTCCCATACCGCTCAAGGTCCTGAAGGTCAATACCAAGTCCGTGAACCTGGCTCGGTATCCTACTGGAAGCCAGTGTAGCTGGTGCAGCACAGGCCGAATATGTGCCATCCGTGACGTTCCTGCCAGGACTCACGCCGCCACATTCTGGATCAGCTGGAGTTTCCGGATCAGTCTCAAGGGCAGGCCAGCGTAGAGCGAGTTACAGTAGTCTAGCCTGGAGGTGACCGTCGCATGGATTACCGTAGCTAGGTCCAGGCATGACAATAAAAGAGCCAGTTGCAGAGCTTGGCGAAGATGGAAAAACACCAGCCTGCCTATTTATAGGAAATGCCTGAGGATTAATACTGAGCCAGTGAAGAACGAATCGAAGTATAACAAAATGTGTCAGAACGAATGCTGATCTGGATCCACCCGTACACATCCCAGAGCCGCTTGGGATTTCGACCACCAAATGGGGTTTCGCCTGGAAACCATCATTTTCAGAGATGAGTCTTTGACATGTTACAATGGAAACTTTGTAATTGACACTTAATCGGTCTCTGGAGAAACAAGACCAATTAATATGTCTGTTGAGCATGTGGTTGCTACTTGGAAATCTTACATGTGTCATCCTCCTTGCCTGTGGTTATGTGTAGCCGAGCCAAGGAAGAATCTGGATCGTGTCTGTGCGGCTCTTGAAACTGTACAGTCCCATGATTCTAATTAGCACTTTGTGCAGTACAGCATTGGAGGGTGGGGAACCCTGAGGCTGGATCCAACTGGGTTTTAGGCTGGTAAGAATGGAAGGAAGGGTCACACACGAACACACATGAAGCTGCCTTATACTGAATCAGACCCTTGGTCCATCAATATTGTCTGCTCAGACAGGCAGCAGCTCTCCAGGGTCTCAGGCAGAGGTCTTTCCGATCACCTACTCTCTGATCTTAACTGGAGATGCCAGGGATTGAACCTGGGACCTTTTGCATGCCAAGCAGAGGCTCTTCCACTGAGCCACAGCCTCCTTGTGAGCCCTCCTTTCCATGAAGGGGTTCACAGGCAGAGGTCATTTCGGGGGGAAACGCGGGGGAACACAGTTCCCCTGGGTGAGGTGCAGGGGGGTGGGGTGCATGATGAAGCCCCGCCCCCTGCTTCTGGCCGCCCCGCTTCCAGCCCTCATTCAGTCAGGAGGAGGCAGGAGAAGAGGGAGGGTAAGTTGCTTCCTCCCCGCCTCTCCCCACCCCTGCTTGCCTGGGGCCAGGGAGGGCCTTGGCGGGGCTTCCTCGCACTCCCGCTGGCCTTGCAGGTCCACTGCCGGGCCCCTGATGTCAGGGTGTGTGGCATATGCTAATGAGTTATGCTAATGAGTTCCCCTAGCTCTTTTTCTACAAAATGACCCCTGTTCACAGGACCTGCATGAACAAATCCATGTGGGATGGGAGCTATTCCATTATCGTTGAGTAACTGCACCCAACTTCTGTCTCTCTATACATTCCCCCCCCCTTCTTCCAAGGATCTCAGGGCAGGTAACCAATGCTCCCTCTAAGCTGTGGAGTCTTGTGAGCAAAAATTCCACTTTGTGAGCTCCTGGCATTAAAGTTGTGAGCCAGCGATTTGGCTGCTGCATAAATTAGTTTGCTCTGGAGCACTCCTTCCTGAGCAAAGACAAAAATCTGTGAGCTGGAGGCTAAAAAACTGTGAGCTCGCTCACACTAACTCAGCTTAGAGGGAACACTAGACGGGAGCTGTAGTGAGAACTGGGGAAGACGGAGTGAAAAAAGCTAGACCCCAATTTTAAAGATTTGGAAAACGATCAAAGTCAAGGAGACAAAAAAGGTTTTGCATTTTTAAAACTGGACACAAGGTTCTGGCAACCGTGCTGAGGAAATACTAGCTATCTGCTCCCGTCCTCCTTCGCCTCGCCAGTTTTGTTTTCTTTTTGCTGTTGTCCAGGAATGAAACAAGTGAGAAAAGTGTGCGTGAAGAGAAACACTGTTTGGCATGTTCAGGCCACAGCCGCCCTCCCAGCCGCCCACAGGATTCCTGGCTTTCTGCAGACAAATTGGTAGGAAGCAGTCCTCGCCCCCCCTCTCCTCTTGACACACACACACACACACACACACACACACACACACCGGGCCCTTCCCACTCCCCATCATTGGCTGGCCGGTTTCTAAGAAGCAATTTAAAAAGGAGACTAATTTCGCCTGGCTGAAGATTCCAGAGGACCCGAGTGCTGGAGACCTTCCCACGGCTGCCTGCCGCCATGCAGACCTCCCCGGCCGTCTGCTCCATCTGCCTCCTGCTCCAGATTGCCTTCCCTGCTGGGAAAGGGTGGCAAGTGCTTAAAAATGATGCCACGGAGATCATTCCCGAGTACACCGAGATGCCGGCGGAGGACCAGCAGCCCTACACCCAAAGCGAGAATGACACCATGAGCAACCGGGCACAGCAAGGAGAGAGGCACCCCCAGGTTTCTCTGGGCCAGATCGGTAAGGAAAACAGAGGCACCTCTGGGCTTTCCGGTGCGCGGGAACATCTGGACCGGCTGGGGTGCTGCGGTGGCAGTGGACAGTGCCATCAGGTCAAAACTGACGTATGCCAACCGTGCAGGGTTTTCAAGGCAAGAGAGATTCAGAGGTGGTTTGCCATTGCCTGCCTCTGTGTCATGACCCTGGTGTTCCTTGGAGGTCTCCCGTCCGAATGCAGGGCCGGCCCTGCTTAGCTTCTGATGAGATCGGGCTAGCTTGGGCTGTAGGTTCTGGGGGCATACGACAGGTCCCTTTTGTGGCAGGATTTGCTAGCGGTTTGGTGACGAGAGCCCTTTTTAACTGGAGCGCTGTCATCACTTGCCTTGCTCAGTGAGAATCTGACAAAGAACTCTGTGTGACATGGAAGCTTTCACATTCAGTGACCCAGTAAAAATCGTTTTGTCATTTTTTGTGGGGGGGTCACTGACTAGCCAGTGTCATGCGTAAAGCTACTCTGACAAATGTTGCCTTCATCTGCAAACCTAACTGCAGAAATCTCAGTTGCATAACAAAGGGCTCTCCTTAGCTTTCTGTTTCCCATGAGAAACGGCTAGATGTTAATGTTAACTCTGCAAAACTGGCTCAAGGCCTTGAATGTCATGTGCCCCTGTGCCTTCCACTTAGGCTGGGTCGGCACCCTCTTCTTTCCCTGTTCTGGGATCTGCTAGTGCTTTATGTACCTTATCTGGAGCCAATGACCTCATTAAGGCTAAGCTGCTAGTATTTATGATGGCTCAGCATGAAACAATTACTTCCCTAGTGGTAGAAAAGAGCAAGAGCCCAGTAGCACCTTAAAGACGAACAGAATTTGTGGCAGGGGATGAGCTTCCGTGAGTCGCTGCTCACTTCTTCAGATACAGCGAGAATGTGAGTCCACCCGTCCTTATATCTTGGAGAGTGGAGTGATTTCAGAGGCCGACTAACACCCATCTTGAGTTATTTCCCTGTAATTCTCCATGCACATGCTGAGGAACTATGTTTCTCCTCAGATGGTGGCGATAGTAGTGGTGGTGGGTGAAGTCAGTGTGGTATAGTTATTACAATGTTGGACTAGGATCTGGAAGAGCCAGGTCTGAATCCCCACTCTGCCATGGAAGCTGGCTGAGTAACCTCGGGCCAGTCACGTACTCTCAGCCTAACGTCCCTCACAGGGTTGTTGTGAGGATAAGGTGCAGGAGTGGAGAATAACAGAAGCCGCTTTGGGTCCCCACGTAAATGCTTGTTAAGGGATGAAGCTGCAGCACTCTTCCTTGACGGGTTCGTTTGCAAGCAGGTACCCTTTCCTGGGAGCAGTTTTGCTTCCCCTGTAGGCATGATAGATTGGGGTGCTTACTCACAAGTAATCCATGCCCTCCCTTACGAAGGTGCAGGCTGCAAATGTGCAGAACACAACAAGAGTTGGCATGCTTCCCTTCTCTCTTATGTCCCAGAAGGAAAAGTGATCAAAAGAGTTGGATTTTGGGAAATGTCCCAACAGTATCTTTCTTCCCTCTTGCGTAGGCTGAGCCACCACTCTGCCCAGGGCTGGACAGCAGAGATTGCATGCACTAAAGGAGCCTGGATTCCCCAAGGAAGAGCTACATATCAGGATGTTCCACAGGAAACTGGGCATTCCAGGGGAATATTAGCATAGAAGATGATTTGTTGCCTATTGAAATAACTTGTTGCAGAACGAAACTCAGTTGATAGGAAATGGAGCTGCTTCTTAATTTCATCATGGGTCTTTTTCCAATGGATATTTATTTTTGGTGGTTTATAAACGAGGCGAGAAGGGAAGGCGGCACGGTATGGCTCCATTTCAACAGATCTTGAAAGCTAAGCAGGGCTGGTACTTGGAAGGGAGACCGCCAAGGAAGGCTCTGCAGAGGAAGACCATGGCCAACCACCTCTGCTTCTCCCTTGCCTTGGAAGCCCCTTGCTGCAGTCACCATAAGTCTGCTGTGACTTGATGGCACTTTACACACAGGGTGTTTCCACACACACTAAGTAACCCACTTCCAATCTACTTCCAGTGCACTTTCCAACTAGATGTTACTGTGTGAACTGGCAAAATCCAGTTGGAAAGTGCACTGGAAGTGGATTCAAAGTGGATTGTTTCGTGTGTGTGACCGCAGCC
>NW_015173694.1:272619-285398 GCF_001447785.1 Gekko japonicus | reverse complement strand
GGCCTTGCAGCTCCACTGCCGGGCCCCATGAGGGGCCCGGCGGTGGACCTCCAAGGCCGGCGGGAGTGCTAGGAAGCCCCGCGAAGGCCCTCCCTGGCCCCAGGCAGGCAGGGGTGGGGAGAGGCAGGGAGGAAGCAACTTACCCTCCCTCTTCTCCTGCCTCCTCCTGGCTGAATGAGGGCCGGAAGCGGGGTGGCCGGAAGCAGGGGACGGGGCTTCGTCATGTGCCCCGCCCCCGTACCTCACCCGGGGGAACTGCGATCTCCCACGATCCCCCCCGAAATGACCTCTGATCCCAGCATCTCCAGCCAAAAAGATAAGAGAGCGGGTGATGTGAGAGACATCCACCGAAGACCCTGGAGAACTGCTGCTGGTGAGAGTAGTGATTTTTTTTTAGGGAAAGCTGGCCATGACAAATGGTGTTCCTGGATAAAAGTCAGCTTCGTGTGCTCAAGGCGCATGCTTTCCTCTAGGGCAGCCCAGCAAAGGATATATCATTCCTGTGTTCTCTAGGCAGAGCTGGAAACGTTTCAGGGGTGGGGGATCCTAAAAATGTCTTCCTAAGCAGCACGCACACAAGGAAAACTGGCAGGGGTCTCCTTTCCCATGGCAGCCCACCACCCTGCTCCATGGGGTCCATGGACCCTTGGAAACAGTGTCACCGATTCCGCAGAAGCAGTTGTTGCGCCCTCAGTTTCCCGTTGCCCCCAGTTGTACTGCTCAATTTCCCACTATTTGCTGCTTGGCCGCATTTTGACCCGCATCTCCCCCTGATTTCCCTTGCAACTTCTTGATCCTAAGGACCAAGGGTGCAGCAAATGCTTTTGCGGAATCGGTAAGAGTGTTTGTGTGCATGCATAAATGTTTGTGTGCACGCGCATGTGCTTTCATAGGGTAAGGGAAAGGAACAAAAAAGAAACACCTTGCATTCTGCTTGTGCAAGTGAGCGAACTGTGGGATCCAGCCCAATGTACCAGCAGAATGTTACTCAAGAATCCTTAAGGTAAAGGTAAAGGTAAAGGTTCCCTTGCTCGAAAGCCAGTCGAATCCGACTCTAGGGTTGCAGTGCTCATCTCCGTTTCAAAGCCGAAGAGCCAGTGCTGTCCCAAGACGTTTCCGTGGTCATGTGGCCGGCATGACTAAACACCAAGGCGGACGGGACGCTGTTACCTTCCCACCGAAGTGGTACCTATTTATCTACTTGCAATTTCTTGCTTTCGAACTGCTAGGTTGGCAGGAGCTGGAACTAGAGACGGGAGCTCACTCCATCATGCGGCACCCGGGTCTCGAACTGCTGGACTACGGACCTTCCACAGCCTGCAGTTCAGCGTCTTAACCACTTGAGCCACTGCAGCTCCTCAAGAATCCTTACCCGTCCTTTAATTTAATAAAACCTGACCACTGTCCTTTTAACATCTCTTGATTTATATGTTTCTGAAGCTTGCTTCAATTGACCACTGTGTCAGACAGGAAGTTGGACTAGATGGACTCGTGGTCTAATCCAGCAGGGCTTTTTTTCTTATGTTCTTATAAGGGAATTAGATAGATTAATGGAGGATAAGTCTATCAATGACTGCTAGCCATGGTGACTGAAGGGAACCTCCACTTTCAGAGGTACTAAACCTCTCAATCCCAGAGCCAGGAGGCAACATCAGGGGGAGGCCTCGGCCTCTATGCCCTGTGACTGGCCATGCAGAGGAACCGGTTGGCCACATTTTGGACTGTCTTCATTGAGTAGGATCCAACCAGCTTCCCAGCTGGTGAAGAAATGGAGGAGAGAGAGAGACCCCTTTCTGGCCACCCAAAAAACACCATGCTGGAAATCTGAGGACCTGCCTGAACCAGAGCCATGTGTGCCAGGGGGATTCAATACAGAGGGGAATTGGGCAAGGTTTAGTAAAAAAGCTGGCAGGATCCAATCCTTTGGTTCTGACTTAATGAACTACCTTTTGATCCATACAATGACCGTGCTCTCACTCTTCTATTGTAGATTGATCAAGATGGGTAGCTGTGTTAATCTGTCTGTAGCAGCAGAAAAGAGCAAGAGTCCAGTAGCACCTTAAAGACTGACAAAATTAATGGCAGGGGATGAGCTTTTGTGAGGGGCCGCGGTGGCTCAGAGGTTACGATGCTGAGTTGCAGACTGGAAGGTTGGTAGCTCGGCAGTTCGAGACCCGAGTGCAGCGTGACGGACTGAGCTCCCGTCTCTGGCCCCAGCTCCTGCCAACCTAGCAGTTAGAAAGTGAGAAACTGCAAGTAGATAAATAGGTACCGCTTCGGTGGAGAGGTAACAGCATTCAATGTGCCTTGGCATTTAGTCATGCCGGCCACATGACCAAAGAAAAGTCTTCGGACAGCGCTGGCTCTTCGGATTGGAAACGGAGGTGAGCACTGCCCCCTAGAGTCAGATTCGACTGGCTTTCGAGCAAGGGAAACCTTTCCCTTTCCCCATGAGCTTTTGTGAGTCACCGCTATCTGAAGAAGGGAGCAGTGACTCACGAAAGTTCACATCCTGCCACAAATTTTGTTAGTCTTTAAGGTGCTGTTGGACTCTTCTATTGTAGGTATTTTTCCTTCTCCTTCAGGGCTGAAATGTCACCAATCCTTGCTGCTGTTACCTGGAAAGTTAGTAATGCTCCATATTTATTATTTGTACCTTTCAAAGGTCAACAGGAATATGAACAGCTCTAGAGGACACTTCAATTATTTTTCTAACTGCTTTAGCAATGTTGATGTGATATTTCATAGTAAGTGGAGAATCTACTCTAAAGGGTCAGGTTTTTTAATATTTCTGGCACAAGGGGCCATTGGGGCCATAATCTTCTGTTAACTTTTGCAGAGGGATATCTATCACCCGGTTATTACTTCGTAACAGTTCCCCCATAAATGAGTGCAAAGTGAAAAATGGGCCCTTTTCTCAAATCTAACTCAGTCACCGATCAGTGGTTAGCTGCCTTGATACTATGACATGGGCAGTTATTAGCCCCTGGAGGTGGGGGGAGAAAGAAAGACAGGACAGGTAGTTTCAGGTCCACTTTTGACTGGGGAAACAGCACAGGTAAAAGAATCAAGCCTGTTCCCCAGCAACCCAGCCTCACTCTGCATCACTCCCACTTTGTGACTGATTTTTAAGGTCAAATTGCACTTCCAGATTTCCAGTCACAGGAATGCAACATCACATGTAGCCTGGCCCTAAGCGTGTAAGAGTTGCGCCATACTTTCCATTCAGTCGTAAAATAGAGTATTCACAAGTGGCCACTGTCTCAATTGCAGCCTGCCTCCCCAGTCTGCAACATGAACAAAATTCTCCTGGGATAGATTACAGAGTTATAAAACTTATCAAGTCAGCCCCGGCCTCCATCAGCAATTTGGTGATAATACTCCTATCCTATTCTACAGGGTTGTTGTGGGGATTACTAAAATTATGAGTGTGAAGTGCTTTGGACACTCCAGAGTGCACTAGCAATGTTAAGTAGCATGAACAGGACATGCTGAAATCCTAAAAACATGACCTGTTAGCAATTAACTCAAGTGCAAGGAGCCCAGGATATTTTTCAAAGTTTATTTGAAGACTTAAGGGACAACCCTCTTTGGACATTTCTCACTTGAGTGTTGGGGCTTAGAGATTTCAGCAATTCTACGCTGCTTTTTAAGAGCTCTGTCCATTGCTGGAGCAACATCTACTTTTGTTGGGAGCTCTCCAAGGTCCTGTAACGACTAAAGCAGGTCTAGTTCTGATAAACAGCAGGTGAGGAAGTCCATGTGTTTCTTAGCCATGCCATTTCAGACTACAAGGGGCTTCTAGCCTAGTCTTTCCCATGGCATCTAGTGTTTCTGTGTTTGGGGCACTGTTTTTCTACAGTGGGGCATTCAACTGTGTAAACTCTGAAATGGTACAACTCAGAAACCAGAATTTCTCTAGTTGTTTTAATACTGTTGTTATAACTTGAAACAAAATATCTGATTTGACTCCCCTCCCCAATTTGTGTGTCTGTACTGGCCTATTAGAAACCTCTCACCAAATATTCGGAGTCTTATGGAATCATTACCTAGTGAAAGGTGCCAACAATTAGATAAAGGGTCTAGGAAAGATCATGGCACAGCATGCAGAATTCCTTTTAAGAGTCCAGCCAAACATTTTAAGGGTGATTCAACATTTTCTGTGATTGGTCACATCTGTGAAAATTTGATGCCCGTTGACTGGACTTGTGAATCTTTACTGAGCTCTCTGGTCTTGTCTCCTGCCTGGTCCCTTCATGTGAGTTTGTGGCTGCCACAGGATTCCATTCTGATTTTCACTCAGCTAAGGTGGCTTAAGTGGTTAAGACGCTGAACTGCAGGCTGTGGAAGGTCAGTAGTTCAGCAGTTCGAGACCCGGGTGCCGCATGATGGAGTGAGCTGACAGCGCTGGCTCTTCGGCTTTGAAACAGAGATGAGCACCGCAACCCTAGAGTCGGATTCGACTGGCTTTCGAGCAAGGGAACCTTTACCTTTACCTTTAAGGCAGCCACATGAGAAGATGGTTAACTCGGGGGCTCTCTCACATCAGGTGGTTTTTAATTTAGTTTTTTGGGGGTATTTAAGAACATAAGAACATATGAGAAGCCATGTTGGATCATGCCAAGGGGCCATCCAGTCCAACACTCTGTGTCACACAGTGGCCAAAACCCACGTGCCATCAGGAGGTACATCAGCGGGGGCAGAACTCCAGAAGACCATCCATTGTTGCCCCCCCCGTGCACGCAGAATACAGAGCATCACTTCCCCAGTCATAGCATTCCATCTATACTTTGTGGCTGATAGCCACTGATGGACCTCTGTTCCATGTGTTTATTTATACTTCTCACACTTTGGCTTTCATACCTTGAACATTGGGGAAATTAGCGAGTGACACCTATCTTCCAACAGTGGATTGGTTCTGAACAGCTTTCCCACTGGTGAAAAATCTTGACATCGTAGAATCTGCATGGACAAAGCCATGTGGGAAAGGGACTGTAGTATGGAGGAGAATTTGGTAAGATCAGATGGAAAAATTCACTGGATCCACCCAATGTAGTCTCTGGGAAAGTGGGTGGGATTTCTTCTGTAGAACAGCTGTCTAGTAGCCACAGTTAGGAACAGGCAGGCATTTGCCCAATTTTGTTTCTCACAGCGCATCTGCTTTCTCCATGTTGGGGCTTATGGTACACTCTGGTAGGGACTGCATGAGCTACTGTTAGGGTTGTCACCATGTTCGAGAAATTTTAGACAATGAATCATGAAACGCTGGGCCGAGTAATCAGTAACATCTGCCTGTATTTGCCTGTGAACACAACAATAGCCCAAAGAAAGATATTTTCTTTGTTTTGAGAAGAAAGATTTTTTTTCTTTGTTTTGAGAAGATGTGTCACAGCAGGGTCTGTCTTAGAAGAGACATTCCCTGTTGTGTGTGAGACAAGTTCTTGCCACCTGTTGGTTTTTCGAAACTATTAAAAATAAAGATTTTTAATTCTAAAAAATGGCTGCCCCGTTAATCTGGGACACCTTAACTGGTCAAAGGTTTCCAACCAATTGATTTAACAGTAAGCCTGAGTTTAATAACATAGTGCCATCAACACTACTTTCACGGCTCTTTTTGTAGCAGGAACTCCTTTGCATATTAGGCCACACACCCCTAATGTAGCCAATCCTCCAAGAGCTTACAGAGCTCTTCTTACAGGAGCTACTGTAAGCTCTTGGAGGATTGGCTACATTAGGGGTGTGTCGCCTAATATGCAAATGAGTACCTGCTACAAAAAGAGCCCTTCACGAGTGAGAAAGCACCAGTTCTATATCCAAAAAACTTATGATCTAAATTCGTAAGGTTGAGTGCTCTTATCCTGGAGCAGACACCTGTACGAGATGCACTTCTGGTCTTATCTCGCTTGTATTCCCTGTAACTGATGGTGTGCTCTGATTCCTTGTTTTCTACAAGATGGCTCAGATGCCAAGGTTCCTCTTCTCTCTAAATAATTCACGTATCCTTCCTTCCAGAACCTCAGGAGTTCACCTGCCGGGAGATGTATTCTACCCGCTATATCACCAACGGTCTGTGCCGCAGCATTAAGCCAATCAGGGAGCTGGTCTGTTCCGGGCAGTGCCTGCCCTCCCATCTCCTGCCTAACTCCATTGGCAAGGGCAAATGGTGGCGGCAGAATGCTCTGGATTACCGCTGCATCCCCGCACACAGTCGCCCGCAGCGGGTCCAGCTCGCCTGCCCCGACGAGGAGACTCGGACTATCAAGATCAGAGCCATCACCTCTTGCAAGTGCAAACGGTACACCCGCTACCACAACCGTTCCCAGCTTAAAGATTTCAGCAAAGAGACTGCCCGGCCTCAGAAGAACAAAAAAACACGTCTCTCAAGGGCCAGGGGCAGTAAGGCCAACCAGCCCGAGCTCGAGAACTCCTACTAGCATGAGGTTTTTTTTCGTGAGACCCGGCCTGGGAGTGTAGAGAGGTTTTTTTTGCCTAACGTCCCTCCCTTTTTGATGGAACCCGGATCAAATGGGACAGAAAGAGGGGATAACAGTGGGCACAGTGTTCGTCCCCATCCGATATTGAGGGCTGATGCCGTCAAAAGCTATCAGACACTTCTTGAATAGCTGGATGGGGGTGGGTGGGGAGAGTGGAACTGAGCTCACGGAAGTGGCCATTGGCCTAAGAGTTTAGCATGGGTGGGGGGTTTCGTATGACCCATCAGACAGAAAGAGGGGTGGTTCCCGTACACCACTACATTCTTCAAGACTTCCTTGCCCTTATTTGGTCTGACAAAGGCCCAACACCTCTCCGTTAAAAGAAGCACACGTGCATGAGGTTAGACTGACCCAGCATCTGTAAGGGAGTTGCGCTCACCTGCAGATTTCCATCGCACCCCACAATATGTTGCTGTCCTTTGCTTTTAACTGGCCTGTCTACTAATGCATTGATGCATGCGCGGTGCCTTGTCACACCACGGCATTGTCAGAGATACGTGCTTTGGACTCTGCTGATGGTACGCGCTCACTTTCGCTTCCTGCAGTCATCAGGGAGGCGTTTTGCAAAAGCGCAAGGGCCAAGGGAAGAGGACTTTAAAGTCATGCTATATTGTGCAGAGCCAGGTGTACACCTCTTTGTAGACCACTCTTTTTACTTAGGGAGTGTGTGGGACTGAAAAACAAAAGGAACGGGCCAATTTATCTTTGAAACGGTGTCTCTGGGTGATTATGCATTGGCTTTTCCCTCTGTTGTTTTACAAAACCCATGTTGAAACAGAAATTCCCCTCTGCATTGCAAGCTGCTTTCACCTTCTTTGACAAAAGGATTTTATGGTACCCTCCACACTGCATGCCGCTTTCGCTGTCTTTGACCATCGGGTTTTATGGTACCTTCTACATAGATTTATGGCCATTCAGGGGTGACTTTGCAGTCAGTGCGGCATTGCCCCAGGGTATTTGAATGTGGTTTTGAGCTGCACCTTGTCCTCGCAGTTGAGAAAATGTGGGGCGGATGCTAAATGCAGAATCGCCCCATGTTAGGGACGAGAGCACACAACACAGGAGAAGAAGAAAGCAACATCAATGAGATGGGTGGACAGATGGATGTAAACGTAACTATATATTTAAAAACATCATTTGATGAAGGTTAAGGAAGAAGAGTAGGATGTGGCCCAGGCTGGCTAAGGGCATAATAGGGTCTTCTAGTCCTAAGGAAAGTTTCAGCAAAGCATATGTGGGGTTGACAGCTCCAAGTTGGAAAATTCCTGGTGATTTGAAGGTGGAGCCTGGTGAGAGTGGAGTCTGGGGAGGTGAGGGAACTCAGCAGAGATGTGCTGCCAATAGAATCTGCCCTCCCAAGCTGCCATTTCCTCCTGTGGAACTGATCTCTGCAGTCTGGAGATCAGGGGTAATTCCAGGAGAAATCCAGCCCAACTGGAAGCTGGCCGTTCTAAGTGCTTGCTTCTTTTCTGGGGAATCAAAGGCCGCTCTCATCCCTGTATCTTTGACACTGTGCTTTGGCTGTTGTGGGGAAGTCACCACTTGCAGGGCTGTATGGTGTAAAGTGCAAAGTGTTGCAACACAAAATTCCGACCCCTGATGTCCCCCCCCTCCCCAGTTATTCATGCTTCTTTGTTTGATCTCCTACTGCTTTTGTTTTAAACCTCAATGGGTTTTTTTGCTTCTAAGTGGGATTGGCAATGGACTTGGCAGTGAAAAAGTTCTGTTTTCCAAGACTGAAAGGCATATTTATTTCCCTGTAAAAAGTATTTATGCTATTTGTTCCTTTGGTGGTGTTTTTTTCTCTCCCTTATAGCAACTAGGCGACACTGCTCCAGAGTTATTTAGCCTGTTTCAGAGTTATACAGATATATTCCTAAAAGTATTAAATTAATAAAGTTATGTTTGTGAAAAAGAAGAGTGATGATTTGAAAAAAGCAGAATGCCATTGTGAGAATCAGAAGGCTGGAAGGATCCCGCCTTGGCAGGGAGGTCGGGATATAAATCAAATAAATCAAATTAAATCAACCATGTGGTCAGCTGGTCTAATACTCTGCTCCGGGGAAGGATCTGTTTCAACCTTACATAAACCACACCACCATGTGGGCAGAGGGGGATGGGGCAAAGAGAGCTGATTGTACCAGCTGTTACCTAATCAGGTTTCTCCAGGGAGCTCGAGCAAGTGAGCCAAGTCACACACTGCAGGGAATTTTCAAAACAATCACATTGCCATCCGATGACAAAGTTCTGCATTTCAGCACAAAGAATCAATTGTGTGGGTAAAGGATGGGAGGCACTAGGCTTGGCAGCAGCATGGATCTTGGGTTTGCCATTGAACAGGAGTCGTCGGTGTGAGCAGCCACAAAAAAGGCTATTCTTTCAGGCTGCATTAACACAAGCACAATATTCAAGTCAAGAGAAGTAGCTGCTTCGTCCCTCTTTCATGCTAGTTGAACCCTGGGTTGGATCCAGCCAGCTTTTCAGCAGCTGGAAAAGGAACGAGCATTCCACCTTTGACCATTTTTTCCTGGGTCCTCCCTGAGTCTGTACTGTTCTGGATTACTCAGGTCAGTCTGGATTCAGATATAGGCATGCACTTAAGAAACCCTAGGTGTCTAGTTAGTTTCTGGACAGAGGCAGGTACACCTCAGTAATGTTTCAGGTTTGTTACGAATATAGTACACAATTAATACCATTAGAAAATCTCTGCTTCTTGGTAAAGCATTTATTAAAACGTAACTATTGCATTCTTAACACTGACTAAATCAGCAGAAAACTATACCGTCCACCGTTGTTATATAGATAAGTAATGGAGAGCAATTACACGAATCCATAAGAGTTTCTTACTCCTGAAATAAGCAGGTCATAGGCAAGGAGCCCTTTCAGAAAAGAAGCTCTCGATCAATCCAACTTCTCATATTTATAGGTTTTTAACACCATCTCCTAACAAAAGCAGACTATTCCACTTGATAAGAGTGCACATTCTTGGCTAACCTACAAACCATTAAATTGTTAGATCATTATGTTGTCGAAGGCTTTCACGGCCGGAGTTCATTAGCTGTTATAGATTTTCTGGGTTGTATGGCCGTGGTCTTGGCATTGTAGGACCTGACAATTCGCCAGTAGCTGTGACTGGCATCCTCAGAGGTATAACACAGAAAGAGGGAGTACTCCAACTCCTTTTAACTTAACAAAGTCTATTAAAAATGGAGATTACAAGGTTCTCATACATATGACTATCTTTATAGTATTTGATGTTTTATAAGCAAGTTTCTTGCCATGTAAGCCGCCCTGAGCCCTACGGGGGAGGGTGGGGTACAAATTCAATAAATAAATAAATAAATAAATAAATAAATAAATAAATTTTGGCCTTCAATTAATACACTCCATCTTTGAACCATATCCAGTTCCGTAAAGTTGGGCATTCTTGCCATACTCAGATGCTTTCTGAATCTGGGCCTCAAGACCTCTAATATTTTTTGATATGAATTAGGTGGCTTCTAATCTACACACAGCCATATAATTATGTAGGTAGGTAGGTAGAATTTTGTTGCATGAGGCCAAAGGCCATAACAATATAATAACAGGTACCCAAATAGTAATAAATATTACAGTAAAAACACAACAGGGTTAGAAACAATGTTAAAATTGACAGGACCAGTACATAACATAGAATACAGCATGTTGAACATCGGGATGAAAGTTTTGCATGGATACTCTTGGCAGCCAATGCATACAGTGACATCATATAGGTGACAAAATGATCATCATCCGATAAGATTGAGGTGATAAGAGGCAGATATAATTATGTTACTGCTTTGTTTCCTTGCCCCTCTGGGTCTCTAAACTCCCTTTTTGGCATCTTTAGCTAAGAGGCCAGGCTAGCTTTGTTCCTGTGCACAAAGACATCCTCTATGACCTTGTTGGTCAAGACCAGCTCCCTTATATTTTTGGCTATATCCATGACAATAGGATCACTTAGTATTGCCACCTCTGACTTGGGGAATTCCTGGAGATTTAAGGGTGGTGACTGGGAGATGGAGTTTGAAGAGCAAAGGTAACTCTGCACAGATGTGATGACACTCTAGGACTTCTGTTTCTCCTACAGTCTACAGTATACCATAGAGTCTGCAGGACAATTGATCTGTGTAGTCTGGAGATCAGTTGTAATTCCAGGAGAACTCCAGACTCCCAGCCTTGAGGCTGATAAACCTGGTACTGATAAAACATGTATTGTAAGTTGTTAGCACCCAATACTGATAATCAAGGAATTAATCCTGTGAACATCAAGGTTCCATTTAGTCATTGTAGCTAATAACCACAGATGGAGATAGACTCCATGACAAAATTATTGGTGCAGAGAGAGGCCATCCAGTAAACTACACTAGTTTGGTGTAGTGGTTAAGAGCGGTGGACTCTAATCTGGAAAACCAGGTTTGATTCCCCACTCCTCCACATGAAGCTAGCTGGGTGACCTTAGGTCAGTCACAGTTCT
Organism: Gekko japonicus; assembly: GCF_001447785.1. Taxonomy (NCBI): domain Eukaryota; kingdom Metazoa; phylum Chordata; class Lepidosauria; order Squamata; family Gekkonidae; genus Gekko; species Gekko japonicus. The sequence goes on along the minus strand of NW_015173694.1, from coordinate 274,409 downwards.
ATCAGAGCTCTCTCAGCCCCACCTACCTCACAGGGTGTTCGTTGTGGGGAGAGGAAGGTGATTGTAAATAGCTCTGAGACTCCTTTGGGTAGTGAAAAGTGGGGTATAAAAACCTCTTCTCCTCCTCCTCCTGACTGGGATTCCAGAGAGAATTATCTGAGCGACTCAAGGTGGTCATCACCTCAGACATCACCTCATCAGTAGCCCATTGTCAGAACCCACAGCTAACAATGAAGTACACACATTCAGGAACGGTTATACTTTTATTGCAAAGCTATAGATGCAGTGACACAGGCACTGTTAAGAATGGCGGCAACCAATAGAGCCTAATAGGATATAGGGTATTCGTATGCACCTCCCCATGGCATGGGCCAATTAGGTACCCTCCCGTACGCGGGATAAGTTAGGAAACCGTTAGGTGGCTAAAGCTGGGAACCAGGAGTCTCTCACAATACATAGGAGACTCCCAGACAATACAACCTCCTCCTGCACATCTGTAGAGATAAGCGTTTCAGCAAAGGCTGAACAGCAGGGATAGGAATGCAATAGCAATTACCAAGACACAGAATGAACTCCCCAACCCCCATGGCAGCATAGCTGACACCCATGAGGCTGAATCAGACATCTCAAGGTCATTATTGTCTACTTTGAGTGGAAGCACCTCTTCAGGGTTTCAGACAGAGGTCTTTCACATCACCTAAGGTCTGATGCTTTCAGGTGGAGATGCCAGGGATTGAACCTGGGGCCTTCTGTGTGCCAAGCAGATGTTCTACCATTGAGCCATGGCCCGCCCACAACACAGCTAGCTCTTCATAGATAACAGTGTGCAATCATGAAACAATACATTAGGGAGGCAGGCGGCTGAGAATAAGTGCCCTTCATGAATGATCCGCTTAATAGGCACAATGGCAGCAGCATTTGCTTTACGGAATGTGAATGTGATTGCAGTGCTGTTAAATGGATGTGAAATACTAACAGAGCACAATGGCTTCTTTTCCTCACCAGTGAAACTGGAAGCATCTTCTTCAAAAATGATAAAAATCTGACCAGGCTACTGGGAGGCAGAGGGCCAAATCTAGTCTACTAACTGGGTGATAGCTGCACCTGTCTGTAGGCCGTTCTTTCCACAGTGCCTAGAACTGAGCTGGGGGATGTGCTGGGGATTGGGGTAGAACTGTAGAATTACCTTTTTAGTTTTTCCTACTGCCTGCCCCAGCTTGATCTGGGTTTGTTGACTCAGAAAAAGAGGGGGATGAAGAAGTCATAGAAAGGAAATTTAGATTTGTTCCATATTTCATGTATACCATTTAGGGAATTTTCTTGCAGGCAGCAAGCAATCCCCTGCTTTTTATAATTTGAGGAGTGGGAGAAGAAATTGGGGGGGGAATGGCATGGGGGTGACACTAGGAATTTCCCATATCCTCTGTATTCCTGAGTGCACAGCACTCTGTATTCCTGAGTGCACAGCACTCAGAAGTGATGTCACTTCCTCTTGAAACTCCACCCCCCCCAGGCACCATCCCCCAGATGTTCTGGCATTTGCCAGTGCAGGGCTGGGAACCATGATTCCATTTATTTATTTGGAAAAGAAAATGAAATGCCTAGGAATAACAACTGATATGATTAAAAATATAGAAACTAAAGACATCAGAAGACAAATTAAAAAATCTGTAAGGGAACTGGATGTGTTACAAGTACGTCTATTAGGGCACGCAGGGTATGTTCAACACTCCATTTGGGAATTGCCCTCCCAATGCAACTGCCGAAATATTTTTATCAATCAACAGTCC
>NW_015173694.1:272000-272217 GCF_001447785.1 Gekko japonicus | reverse complement strand
ACAACCAAGAAGAAGAAATTCCCCCATTGCTGAGGAGACTAGATGTCACGCAGAACATGGACCTGATCTGCATCTGAATTGCCGTTTCCTGTTGATGGTGCTTTGTCCGCCTGGTAAAGCCAAGATTCATCTGCACATCAAGGAGGGCACAGGAAGCCGAGACTTCACACCTGGCCAGATGGTATTCCATGAGATAGAGTGTAGAGTTTCAAATATT
>NW_015173694.1:256512-270741 GCF_001447785.1 Gekko japonicus | reverse complement strand
TGGGCAGAGGCAACAACCAAGAAGAAGAAATTCCCCCATTGCTGAGGAGACTAGATGTCACGCAGAACATGGACCTGATCTGCATCTGAATTGCCGTTTCCTGTTGATGGTGCCTTGTCTGCCTGGTAAAGCCAAGATCCATCTACATATCAAGGAAGGCACAGGAAGCTGAGACTTCACACCTGGCCAGATGGTGTTCCATGAGATAGAGTGTAGAGTTTCAAATATTGCCCAACCCATAGAATACCTGCCCCTTTCTACATGACCAATGAGGGAGGTCATGGGATGGACTTGTAAGTAGGTGGGATTACAGTTTGGCAAGGTAGCACCCATCTGGAGATTCAACTATGAAAGTAAAGACCAAACTTTAGGTCTTTGCTAGCCACATCCCTTATCAACATCCTCTGTCTTCTTTTCTACCCCTAAAGTCCAGCTCTCTATCAAACAACCCTTTGACCATCCTAGATCTCTTGGACTGCAGCCAAAGAGACCCATACTTTGCTGGCTGGTTCTAGCAAGTGTGATTTAGTTAACACCCCTAGGTATTACTTTCTTCCCCGCATCAGACAAGACTTCAGGAACAGGCAACTATAAACCGATACCTACCTACCTCCAAGTAAATAAGAAACTACCTTGATATCTTTCTGTAACTCTAAAGGAACCTTGATTGTATGTGAATGTGAGACTGATTTTGTGTGTATGTGATTTCGATATTGCTCAGTAAAAAGACAATTTGTTTTGGAAAAACACCAGTCTCGTCTCCATCACTGGTACTTTCTGGGGCTGGCAGAACCTCCGTAAACTTTGGCAAGGACTCACGTTAAATTTAGTTAGCCATCTGCTGTAAATAAAGCGATTGGCGTAACTTCCCTTTACTTAAAGATATGGAACAAGGGCAGGGGACAGAGCTGATCTCCCTCTCTCCCCTGATTCATCTTCTTGCCAGCTCAAGGCTGCGGCCCTCAGACTAAGAGCTGAAGAACAAGAGCCCTTTGGCTCTTGCCAAAGGGCTCGTGCCTCTGGCATGCCAAGGCCTTAAATACCGGTGGAGTGGGAGGGAAACAAAGTCAGCTAGATGTTATATGATTGCTGCTTGCCGGCTAGCAAGCTCGTCGCCATTTCCTCTCCTGCCATCTATATCTCATGATTGAAAATTGCCCTGTATTCATTCATTCATCTCCTGTATTTCCTGGGCCACACTGGTGCTCAAAACCAGTTTGTGGCTCATGTTGATGGCTGGCCTGATGATCAGCTCTTTTATTTCATTCACAGCTTAGAACTGCCTAGAGATCCCTTCACAAATCCCCAGAATCTTAGACTTGGGACAGCAGGCTTCAGCATGAGACCCAAATCCATGGAAAAGGGCTTGAGTTATCCTTTTAAAAAATGAAAAGATGTGGTAGCTTGTAGAGACCTGTGGCCAGTGTTTATTTCTTTAGAAAGGAGACAGGCCAAGCCTCAAGCCTGCGTGACTGTCATGCCTTCATGCCTTAATCCCAGAGAGATCTATGGGGCCAGTTGTGCTGAGTCAGGGTGGCGCAATGTCCGCTTCCATGTGTACCTTTGGGAACGGTGGTCACTTATAATCTCTCTTTGCCAATTGCACAGGGAGACGGTACAGCTGCCGCACTACCTAGATGGAGGTGACAAGTTCTTGTCCACAAACATGTGGTTAGAGCTGCCCCATGGGACATTTTTAAATTGTGATCCACACTGCAGGTGCACGCAGGGACTAATCGGCACTCGGCACAGTCTCAGAGGCCCTTTCCCACTGCCTGTGGTCTGCAATTATGCATTTTTCTAGAAAACCAACCCTGTCTGTGGATCCTGTTGTGAGGCTGGGGTGGGAGGCATTTCGCTCCCAACTTTCCCTCCATCCCTCAGTCCTAAAGCATCTTCTTGGCATGCAGAAGGTCCCAGGTCCCGTACCCGGCATCTCCGAAAGGATTGGGTCATAGGTGATGTGAAGGACCTTTACCCCAAACCCTAGAGCGGCTGCTGGTTAGAGCAGAAAAAAACTGAACTTGATGGACCGGGTTGCCAGCTCTGGGTTCGAAGATACCAGGAGATTTTGGGGGTGGAGCCTGAGGAGAGGTGGGTTTTGGGAGAGGAGGGACTTCAGTGGAGTATCATGCCACGGAGTCCACCTTCCAAAGTGCCATTTTCCCCAGGTGAACTGATCTCTGTCACCTGGAGATCAGTTCCAGGTGGGCAGCCGTGTTGATCTGAAGCAGCAGAACAAATTTGGACTCCAGTGGCACTTTTAAGACCAACAAAAGGTCATTCAAGGAATGAACTTTTGTGCGCGCACACACACTTCTTCAGATACATCAAAATGGAAGTTAACAGTTCACATATATAGGCAGATGCCTCTACATAGGTGAACAGCAAATTAGCATACACTTTAAAGAAGATACACGTCAAAACATCTTCATTAAGTTGTATGTTAATTTGCTGTTCACCGATGTAGAGGCCTCATTCTGCCTATATATATGAACTGCTAACTTCCATTTCGATGTATCTGAGGAAGTGTGCGTGCACATGCAAGCTCATACCTTGAATAAACTTTTCTTGGTCTTAAAAGTGCCACTGGACTCAAGATTCATTCTGGAGATGAATCCCAGGAGACCTCCAGCCACCACCTGGAGACTGGCAACCCTACTGGATGGGCCAAGGGTATTTCCACCTTCTCTTGAAAGCTATGGGCTTCACCTGGCCCGCACTCGAGGCATTTCCAGCTAAATCAGTCCACTCATCATGTCCTCTGCGACCTTCTCCCCCCAAGCAAGGCAGGCCGGGCCAGTGTTGTTTACACGGTGGGTTATCAAGCCCCCACGTTAAAACAATGTGACTCTTTATCGCTTTGCCAATTCTTGTAGTGCTTGTGGTGTGAGGTTATTTCCATGGCTTAAGCAAACAGCTCCTGCCTGGCCAGACAAACAGCCGATGAGGTCATCCCTCGTTCAGATGCTCCGGCGCAGAACCCCCCTGCGGGAACGGCCTCGGGACAGCGTGGCTCCTCGGAGACTATTTGTATCTAATCTTCGCTTCCTCCTTCCCTTCCTTCCGCTTCTCCGTTTCCTTCCTCCCCTCGGCTGTAAAACGACTCCTTTTCGTTCTCGTGCAAATCCAGCACTGCCCAAAAAGCTCGGGCTGTCGTGGTTTATTTCTCCTAACCTCCTTAAGCCTGAAATAAGTCTCCAATTGAACATAATTACACCTTCATTTGGAGGGAGGGGGAGAGAGAGGAATCTATTTGTGGGGACTTCAGCCTTGCCTACTCCGCCGGCAAGGAGAGGAAAGGGTGTCAGGGGGGCAGGAAAGTAGAACTGAGGCCTTCGGCCTTCGAGATATTTAAAGAGGAAGGTGGCTCAGGTTGTGTTTCTGGGAGAGCACTGATACCACAGTGTGGCTGCGCGTGGATGCGCATTGGAGGTTGTGCGCATATGAGAGCGACTATTCACAGTTTGGTTGCGCATGGATGTACATTGGAGCTTGCCCTGATCTGGATGGCCCAGGCTACCCTGATCTAGTTAGATCCTGGAAGCTAAGCAGGGTTGGTCCTGGCCTTACTCTTTGGATGGGAGACCACCAAGGAAGTCCAGGGTCGCTATGTGGTATCAGGCAATGGCAAGCCACCTCTGAATGTCTCTTGCCTTGAAATCCCTACAGGGTCTTCATAAGTCAGGTGCAACCTGATGGCGCTTTCCACCAACACCATACTGGAGCTTCGGTCTGTGGGACAGTTTGGTTGTATCGGGATGTTCGTGGGAGCTATCAGTGTGCTGGCACATCTATACATATCCATCTGTGTGTGCACTACAGTTTGGTTACGCATGGATGTATACTGGAGCGTGGGTCTACAGGAGAACTCAGCTGTGTATGGATGTGCATAGGAACTATCTAGGTCAGTGATGGCGAACCTTTTAGAGACCGAGTGCCCAAACTGCGACCTAAAACCCACTTATTTATCGCAAAGTGCCAACACGGCAATTCAACCTGAATACTGAGGTTTTACTTTAGAAAAAACAACTCATACATTAACTTAAGATGATCCAAACAAAGGAAGGAAAGCAATCCCAAATGCTTTCATTTACTTAAAATTATTTGGCAGAGAATTCAACACTTTAATGATGGTCTGGGCCTGGCTGGGGGGATGGCATGCGTGCCCACAGAGAGGGCTCTGAGTGCCACCTCTGGCACCCGTGCCATAGGTTCACCACCACTGATCTAGGTGCTCGTGCGTAGACAGCTCCAATGCACATTCACCCACACAACCAAACACTTCCATAGAAACAACCCCCAATTCACAGTTGGCTTGTTCATAGATGAGCATTGGAGGTTGCATTTATGCAACAGCACACACTCACTGTTTAGTTGTGCATGGATTGGGTCGTGTACGGAAAGCCATGGGAAGTCTGAATCTGTATGGGTGTGCCCTGGAGCTACTCTGCTTCCCCACCCATTTATAATGGGATTGACCATGGATGCACATTGAGGTTGGTGTGCATATGAGTATCTATGAACAGTTTAGTTTGTATGCCTGCCTCGGTGTAATGGCCCTGGTATTCCTTGGAGGTCTCCCATCCAAATACTAACCAGGGCAGACCCTGCTGAGCTTCTGAGACCCGATGAGATTGGGCTAGCCTGGGCTATCCCAGCCACAGCACCCTCTATATTAGAGTGCCCCGAAACCTGTTGATCTTGCCTAAGTGGTAATGCAAGTGGAGACAGAATTAGCCTGACTTAACCACAAGAAGCTACCATGGTCATTTTCTTGAGTTTCCCCTGGCACAAAAGCTCTAGCCTAAGCTGAATCCAACCCAGTTACTCCTTTCTGAACATGGTCAAATCACACGGAGCTTTGAAAAGGCCCAATGGTCGCTTTGCAACATGGAAGCTTGTTTTATTTGAATGCCCTTCCAGAACTTGTGTGTGCATCCCAGTTTGGTGTAGTGGTTAAGAGCGGGGGACTCTAATCTGGAGAACCAGGTTTGATTCTCTACTCCTCCACATGGAGCCAGCCGAATGACCTTGGGTCAGTCACAGTTCTCTCAGAGCTGTTCTCTCAAGAGCAGTTCTCAAAAGAGCTCTCTCAGCCCCACCTACCTCACAGGGTGTCTGTTGTGGGGAGAGGAAGGGAAGGAGATTGTAAGCTGCTCTGAGTGAAGTCTGAGGTATAAATCCTCCTCCTCCTCCTCCTTCTCCTCCTCCTCGAAGGCAATGTAGCACATCCCATTCCTTCTTTTGACCAGCATTGGGCCTCCTGGTTTCCTTCCTGACGCAGAGCAAGCTGAAGTGTCACCTCCCCCCCCTCCAACTACTCTTTCAGCTGATGTCTTCTGCAGTCAGCAAACATTTGCTCCATTAATCTTTGCAGCTTTTTTCTGCTTTTTTGGGGGGGAAACATATGGTGGTTGTGAAGTAAGCCCGGCCGGTCTCTCTGAGGTTAGAGGGAGGCAGTGGCATGACCTGACTTTTGGGATGGCGGCCAGAAAATTTCTCTGTGGGGAGGGCTAGCCAGGGCTTCACCTGAACCAAGGCTCAGCCCTAAGGCTTCTTTGCAATGCTGTACGCGCTGGTCTGTAAGATAGGAAGCAACAACTGAGCATCTCTGAGCATGTGCAGAATGCTATTCCATTATCGTTGAATAACTGCACCCAACTTCTGTCTCTTTGTACATTCCCCCTCCCCCCTTCTTCCAAGGATCTCAGGGCAGGTACCCTACTTCTTGTCTTCCTCTACTTTATCCTGTGAACCTATGGGAAGCGGCTGTGGCTCAGTGGTAGAGAGCCTGCTTTGCATGCAGAATGGGAGTGCATGTGTGCGTGCATGCGCTGAGTGCTGTCAGGTTGCTTCCAACTTATGGCAACCCTCTGAACGAATGCCCTCCAAAATATCCTATTGTGAAAAGCCTTGCTCAGGTCTTGCAAACTGAGGGCCGTGGCTTGCTTTATTGAGTGACTCCATCTCAAGTTGAGTCTTCATCTTTTTTTTCCCTGTTGCCTTCGACTTTTCCTAGCGTTATTGCCTTTTCCGATGACTCTTGTCTTCTCATAATGTATCCAAAATACGATAGCCTCAGTTTAGTCATTTTAGCTTCTAGGGGGAGTTCAGGATTGATATGATCTCAGACCCACTGATTGGCCCTGACCTGGATGGCCCAGGCTAGCCCAATCTTGTCAGGTCTTGGAAGCTAAGCAGGGTTGGTCCTGGCTAGTATTTGGGTGGGTTACCTCCAGTGTTCCCTCTAAGCTGAGTTAGTGTGAGCCAGCTCACAGTTTTTTAGCCTCCAGCTCACAGATTTTTGTCTTCGCTCAGGAAGGAGCAAACTAATTTCTGCAGCAGCCAAATTGCTCACGCACGACTTTAATGCCAGTTGCTCACAGAGTAGAATTTTTGCTCACAGGACTCCACAGCTTAGAGGGAACATTCAGGGGCGTAATGCAGGGGCAGGCAATGGAAAACCACCTCTGAAACATCTCTTGCCTTAAAGACGAAAAGTCTAGCTTGCCACCTATTGGTGTATAACGCTAAAAGAGCGAGAACTTCTGGCTGCCAGACTATCTTAGGATCTCCTGGCTATATGACACACATTGCCATATGATGACGACGATGATGATGATACTACTACAACTACTACTACTACTACTACTACTACCCGGAAAATCTACAGCAACTAATAATAATAATAATTGTTAATTGTCTTTTGGAAATCCACAGTATCCATAAAACTCTCCCACAACACCACATTTCAAAGCAATCAACTTTCTTCCTGTCAGCTTTCTTCATTGTCCAGCTTTCACACCTATACATACCAATACAGAGTAATGAAGAAGGGGCCCCACTTCAAGAACCGGGATCTTTGGTTTAAAAGGGTCAAGTAGCAGGCGACATGAAAAATCTCCAGCTGAGACCCCCACAGAGCCACTGCCAGTCAAAGCGGACAGTACTGATCAGTCGTCCCACTAGCTGTCCCCTTCACTACCAGTTTGAGCTGCAGCAACGATCTGGGGATGTCATTGAAAGCTTCCAATGGTCCATTTGCACACATCTGTTCAAGGAACAGGAGGACACTTGCCTTGCCCTGCCCTCCCGCCAGTTGCCAACCTTACCCAAGACTGGCAGCTGGAGTACATGGAATTCCTTCTTTCAGAACAAAAGGTAGAAGAAACTGACGCAAGTCGCTGGCCACCCTATCTCAAAAAAGGCATGGCAGAGCTGGAAGAAGTACAGAAGAGGGCGACCAACGTGATCAGGGGCTGGACCACCTTCCCTATGACAAAAGGCTGGAGAGGTCTGGGACTTTTCAGTTTAGAAAAGAGATGATTAAGGGGGGACATGAGAGGTTTATAGAATTGTGCATGGGGTGGAAAGAGTTGACAGAGATAATTATATTCTTCCCCTCCCAAAAGACTAGAACTCGAGGGCATCCAATGAAGCTAATGGGCAGTAGGGTCAGAATGGACAAAAGGAAATACTTCTTTACACAGAGAGTGATTAAAATGTGGACTTCGCTGCCAAAGGCTGTAGTGATGGCCACAGGAATAAAAATGTTTCCCTTGCTTGAAAGCAAGTTGAATCAGACTCTCGGGATGTGGTGCTCATCTCCGTTTCCAAGCCGAAAAGCCAGCACTGTCCAAAGACATTTCCATGGTCATGTGGTTGGCAGGACTAGATGCTGAGGTGCACAGAATGTTGTTACCTTCCCACCGAGGCGGTACCTATTTATCTACTTGCAATTTCTTGCATACGAACTGCTAGGTTGGCAGGAGCTGGAACTAGAGACGGGAGCTCACTCCGTCATGGGGCTCTCAGGTCTCGAACTGCTGAACTACCGACCTTCCAGTCTGCACTTCAGCATCTTAACCACTTGAGCCACAGGAATAATCAGCTTCAAAAGGGGATTAGATAGATTCATGGAGGAGAGGTCTATCAGTGACTACTAGCCATGGTGACTGATGGGAACCTCCACATTCAAAGGCACTAAACCTGTTGCCTGGATAACAGTTGTAATCCCAGGAGATCTCCAGCCACCCTAGTTCAATCCCTGACATCTCCAGTTCAAATCATTTCAGGTAGCGAGGCCTTGGGAAAGACCCTTCTGTTTTGGAGAACCACTGCTCCATCCAAGTACACAACACTGACCAAGAAAGACTTACAAAACGATTCAACTTCATATTACCTTTCCAATGGTGGATAGTCCCAGCATATTTTCCAACTTGGCTCCAACTTTCACCAAGGAACAGCTACAGGAATTTAGTTTGCTTCTCTCTCTGCCTGCTGGAAAGAATTTCCTGCTCAAAGATGCTCTGTCCTGCCTCAGTGACTGGCTGCTGGGTAGGGAGGGTTTTTGGGTTTGTTTGTTTGGTATTGAATCTGCTGTTCGTGTGCCACTTTGAGGCTCACTTGATCCAAAGACAGGGTATTGATCTTAAACAAATGGCTAGTTTGCTACATAGTGATAATTTTATTGAAGCCAGGGGATTAATTTCTGCAGCAAATCTGAGCACGTAGTGAATGTGCAGTAGTGGGCCGTCTTGGACTGCCGCTGACATATGGCATGCAGTAGGAAATTGTGCAATAATTGCATTCATTCATTCATTCAATCTGTCTGTCCCATTTTTATCCCACACTTTTCCCCAAATTATGTATTTGTTTACTTCATTTATATAGCAGCCTGAATAGTCCTGGCTAACCCGATCTCCTCAGAGCTTGGAAGCTAAGCAGGGCTGGCCATGATTAGTATGTGGATGGGAGACCACCAAGGAAGACCAAGGATGCTACATGGAGGGAGGCAATGGCAAACCACCTCTGAATATAACATGGGCCAATGGCCCATCCAGTCCAACACTCTGTCACACAGTGGCCAAAAATAGCAGGTGCCATCAGGAGGTCCACCAGTGGGGCCAGGACACTAGAAGCCCTCCCACTGTTGCCCCCACCCCAAGCTTGTCTCTTGCTGAGAAACCTCCATGAGGTGGAACTTCATGGGGTCTCCATGAGCTGGTTGCAACATGACAATTGTTGTTGGGTTTTTTGCCATCAAGTTGAAACAACTTATGGTGACCTCATAGGGTTTTCAAGGCAAGAGATGTTCAGACTTCCTTGATGGCCACCCATACTATTTATTTCTTTAAATGGTTTATATTGAACACACGAAAATGCCTATTACAGTTGGAATTGCCTACTCTGACCTGGCAGCTGTTCTGAATGAGGAGGTCTTTTTAAAATCACCTGATCCTTTTCACTGGCAATGCTGGGGATTGAACCGAGGACCTTTTGCTTGTAAAGCAGATCTTGTGTTAATGAACTGCAGTGTCCCTCCTCTAAGCATGAACACACGAAGCTAGCTTTTTCACTGAGTCCCATTATGCATGCACATCTTACAGCAGATTTTCAGAGCAGTAAGCCTTTAATCTTGACTTTGGATTCTGTGCCCTCCTTATGCACCATTCTTTTTCCTCTGGTGGACTTATTCTGCAGCTATAATAAATAAAACACTTTTCTAAATTGAGGTGGAATGTCACTTGTGACATGTGGGGGGTGGCATCTGAAGTTTTAAGAAAAATTATGCAATTGCCCCATCGCAGCTGTGCAGTAGCGTCCTTCCATTTAAATACTGGTGGTTCAGGTTTTGCACATGCATTTTAGTGTTAGTTCCTTGAATGAAAGGAAATACAGAGGAAGGCAAGCAAAGGGGGAAAACCCACTGTTGAAACTGACCAGACTTCTTCTGAAACTGACAAGCAGCAGGGAAGCCCAGTTTTCCATACTGCCCATTCAACTACAAATTTAAAAACAACGGGGAAATGGCGCCTGTACACCCATGAAGGGGGGACGATAGCAGAAGGTGCAGAGTGGGAAGAATGACCTCGATGTGGGTGGGGAGTGACCTTTGAGGGGTGGCAAAAAGGAGGGAGGAATCTGAGGGAATACGTACACTTTTGAATTACCTTCGGCTTCGAAGCGAAACAAGGGGGAAATCAGCACAAAAGCACTCTCAGAAAACTCAGGGAAACAGCGACCAGAAAGCGAACTGAGCACCGAAGGGAGGAAAATCAATGCAGAATGACAAAGAAAATCCGAAAGATCTGCACAGTGAAAGCGAGGGAAAACACCTGTGCATAATAGGCCTGAGTCAGAACATTGGTCTATCAAGGGCAGTACTGTCTACTCTGAACAGCAGCAGCTTGCAAAAGTCTCAGGGTCAGTTCTTTTCCATCATGTACAATCTGCCCCGTTTAAGTAGAAATGCCAGGGATTGAACCTGGGGCCTTCCGCATGCAAACCAGATGCTCTACTGCTGAGCCACAGCCCCTCCCCAAAGATTCATACTCTGCCTTTTGATCCAGTGAGCCTCAAAGCAGCTTTGAAACAATGGCTTAAAAACAATACCCCCAATGCTCCGCCCTGTACGATGCTTGAAGCTCTGGTTGATGGCAGAGGCCAGTGTGTTCTCTCTATGACATCAGAGGCCCGTGGGCACAGAGTGTTCTTTCTGGAGGCTGACAAGGGGAAGAAATCTCCACTTAGATCCTGGTGACTGGGACAGGGACCGGGATTGTGGGCTGAAGATCTTTGAGGTGACCTAGGCAGCTCCAGGCCTCTTCAAATGGAGCGCTACTCAGACTCTAATCTGTTGTGCTTCCTTTCAGCTTCCTCGCCATGGCACACTAAGGCGGAATCTGCATTTGTCTTTCCCACCGGTCTCCCAGCCTTTTGACTCTGACTTCAAAAAAGCTGTCTACATTTGGTGTCGTTTTCACACCTCAACAGTGCTAGCATACTTTTGCACATCCACCTATGTTTATCGTCCTTTGGGGCAGCTCCACTGTCATTGCACCTCCACACTGTTTTAAAAGAATCTTCTCTAAACAACATTCAAACAAGCATGGAGAAGGATGGTGCCACAGCAGCACGAAAATGATTTAAAAATGCAAATGCAGATTCGGCCTTAGGCGCATCATTCTGAACAACCCAATGCTCAGCGTTGTTAACGCACACCAGGCAGAAAGCCAGCCTGGATCTGCTCCACCCTCCTTCGCCAAGCCAGCTTGGGTGTGTGACTCATAAGCAATACTCCCTCTAAGCTGTGGAGACTTGTGAGAAAAAAATCCTACTATGTGAGCTACTAGCATTAAAGGTGTGAGCAAGCAATTTGGCTACTGCATAAATTAATTTGCTCTGGAGCTATCCTTCCTAAGACAAAAATGTGTGAGCCGGAGGCTAAAAAACTGTGAGCCAGCTCACACTAAACCAGCTTAGAGGGGACATTGCTCATAAACACTCCAGGATTGATAAGAAAGGAGACCAGATATCACCATTCTGGGTATAAACTGGCTCTCTGTCCAGATGCCTTTACTTCACTGATGCTTCACTTTCCTCCCCACGGGGGACCTGAAGTAGCTTACAACAGTTCTCCCATTCTTCATTTTATCTTCACAACAACCCTATGAGGTCAGCTTGGCTGACTGTGTATGGCTGGCCCAAAGTCACCCAATGAGCTTCCATGACAGAGGAGGAGTTTGAACCTGGGTCTCCCAGACCCTAACCCAAGACTCTAACCACTACACCATGCTTGCATTGGGCTCTCCCAGCTCCAACAGCAAGAACCAGCAGGGCCGGGTCCATTGGTAGCATCAGAGCATATGGAATCAGCCCTAAGTTTCTAGCCCTCATGGTTTGAACACAAAAGATGTTACACCTCTTATTTTAGAGAGGCACTTTACAAGTGGGGGACCCACAAGGACTGACGGGGGAGGGAAAATACCAGTCCCCTTCTCCGCTGCTCACTGCTCCTTCTCATCTTCTTTTGACTCTTCTTGGCCACCTAACTTTGCTCTGGCTCTACTTCTCCCCCGTATACATCCCTCCTCAGCCATTCACTGTCCCAATCTCTTCCCCCCACATTCCTTGTTTAACTCCCCACTTGGTCATTTCTCCCCCCAGCAGCTCATCCCACCTGCTGTTTCCTTTAGTCACCCCACAGCTCTAGCGGTTTCTCCTTTCCCTCTCCCTCCCCACTCTTGCTCCCCGGGTGATTCTGCATCTAGCCTTTGCTCCACATTTTCTCAGCTGGAAGGAAAAAGTGCAGCTCAAAACCACGTCCAAGATACCTCGGGGCAATGCTGTACTGACTGCAGAGTCACCCCTGAACGGCCATAAAATGGCCATAAAGCTATGCAGAAGGTACAATTAAATCTGACAATCAAAGAACTCGAAAGTGGCATGGAGTGCGGACACTACCATAAATCCCGATAATCAAAGGGAGTGAAACCAGCATGCAATGCAGACGGAGGGAAAAGCCAATGCAGAATCAGCCCCTGTGCATCAATTTAGGATTGCTACAGCTGTCCAAAATGCCATCCAGCTTTCTTTTTAAATAATCGCTGCTGTTGTGACTGTGATTGCACAGAGAATACCTTTACCATCGTGGTTTTTTAGGCTTCCCCTTTTCCATGTTTTCCATGAGAACCAGGGATTTCCCCCAGCTTTGCAGAAACATCTCTCTGAGCTCGGTGAGCCCCGCCCCCTGTGAGCTTCTTGAGGGAGGGGGCTGCATTTGGCTATTAGAGATCTGATATTTCCAAACGTTAAATGCCTGTAAGCCTTAGGGGATTTAACTGCTACAGCCAAGATTTTTATTGCTTCCTATGAACAAGCCTGTCCTTATGGGTTAGGGAAACAGTGCGACTATAGCTGGAAACATTGCAAGAACTTCTGTATAGCACACTGGTGCACAGGGAGGACATGGGAAATCACAGTGGCGCGCCACTAGGAACGTGTGCTCTTGCTTCTTCGTGTCATGCCAGTGTCCATGTTTTCAGGGAAACAAACCTCATGGCCCCATGAGATGAACCCTTTCAGGTACTCCCTAGAAAGTCAGGAGCACAATTCAGGGCCCCTCGAGCCTGAGACGCTTCCAAACCTCATGGCCAAAAGCGTTGGAAAACAATGGTGTGTGAAGCAAGGCAGGGAGTTCAAACAGATTTCTGTGCAAAGGCAGCAGCTCCAGAACTATTTTCCAGTTGTTGATACACAGCCGAACCTGCCCACATCCTCCGTGATTCCAGCCGCAGGCACGAGAAGGCTCTATAAATTCTTTCCTGTGGCTTTGTGAGGAGAGAAGACGCTGGACTGCGGTCGACAAATTATTTTCTAGTTCGCAAATGGGAAGCGGTGCCGAGGACAGGGGATGCTGTCTCGGGGTAATCGCGGCTAGGCAGGCACGATGCAGAGCGGTGGTTTGCCTCCATGTGTTTTGCTTTAGCAGATATGAAAAAGGATGATGGGAAATGTCTGTAGTGCACTGGTCTTCAGCCAATCAAACTGGAAGGTGCCCCAGTAACAGAAAAGAAAAAGAAGAGTAGTTTTTTTTTAATACCCCTCTTTTCTCTCAGGAGTCTCAAAACCACTTCCAATCCCCTTCCCTTCCTCTCCCAACAACAGGCACCTTATGAGGTAAATGGGGCTGAGAGAGTTCTCAGAGAACTACGACTGACCCAAGGTCACCTGGCAGGGTTCATGTGGAGGAGTGGGGAAATCAAACCTGATTCTCCAGATTAGAGTCCGCTACTCTTAGCCACTACACTACCCTGGTTGGATTCCAGAACTTTCCATTCACTCCCCAATAAGCCGGTGGGTGATATCCTGCTGCTTAATTCAGCCACATGTGGGACCTTTCTCCAGTTCAACTCACCCCCAGAAGAAGGTTTCCTTCCAGACGAAGGCCCTTCAAGAAGGCACTGCGTTTAGCTGAGAGGAGTGGAGGGACACAACCTAACAGAATTAGTCGATGCAAAGCAGGGGTTCGAGTGTCAGACTTGGACTAGAGAATCACCCCTGCTGAAATCTTCTCTCAGCCATGTGAAGTTCACTGGGCAAACTTGGGCTGGGCACATCGTCTCAGCCTAATCTCCCTTACAAGGTTGCTGTGAAAGTAATATGCAAAAGGAGGAGTGTGAGTTCCTGGTAGGCATGGGTCATTTCACAGAAAAAGAGGTGCAGGAGCTATTAGCATCATTTATTTGCATATGCCACACCTCCTGACATCACTGGAAGTGTGTCAGAAGGCAACACCCACCGCTCAGGCTCCACTGGACTGTTCTGAATTGCTAGCTATGGGGGGAGGAAAGTGCAGATCTGCCCTCACAGAGGAGGGAGAGCTTGTACCTGAATAAAACTTGGTCTTAAAGGTGCCACTGGACTGTTTTGGACTGCTAGCTA
>NW_015173694.1:240024-256406 GCF_001447785.1 Gekko japonicus | reverse complement strand
GCCATGTGAAGTTCACTGGGCAAACTTGGGCTGGGCACATCGTCTCAGCCTAATCTCCCTTACAAGGTTGCTGTGAAAATAATGACCCCTGCTGGTAGGTC
Organism: Gekko japonicus; assembly: GCF_001447785.1. NCBI lineage: Eukaryota > Metazoa > Chordata > Lepidosauria > Squamata > Gekkonidae > Gekko > Gekko japonicus. The sequence goes on along the minus strand of NW_015173694.1, from coordinate 256,305 downwards.
TGTCAGTTGCCCGCCCATGGCAGGTAAACCCCCACCCTTGAGAAACTGAGAAGTGGGAGGAAAATGGCCTCCATAGTGGTGCTCTAGGAATTCCCTCCTATCACACAGCAATTCCTTTATTGACATTTCACAGAAATAGAAACATAGTATCTGGGAAATAAAATTCAGATTCTACATAAAATACAATTTCTGTTAAAAGATACCCTGCGTCGAGCACTTATAGAATTTTACGACGTATAGAAGCAGCAGCCAGGAAAAACTTTGCCACAAGTTCAACTATGTTTTCCTCTGTGCTATTTAAAAGAAATAATAGTTTATTCGGCCTAGGAAAGTCTGAAACACTACCCAAGATTGGTGATAAAATATGTTGCCTGATACCAGAATAATAACAACATTCACACAGTACGTGGGACACTGTTTCAATAGTTTGACCTGTACAGGGGCAGAGTCTATTGGAAAAGGGGATATTCTGGAATCTTCCGAATAAAATTGCCGAGGGTAAAGCATTAAGCCTGGCCAGTGTAAAAATTCTGCACAATTTTGGAGATTGCAGTTGAAAGAAATAACTGGGCGAGTGTCCTACAATGGGAAATATCCCATGGTTCAGAGGAGAACAAGTCTTATTAGCTGCATTGTACAAGTCCCACAACTCTGTCTCCAGTAACCTGCTCCTTATTTTGAGAAACACCTCCATTTCCGAGAGCATCAGCATAGATTCAAGAGAGATATTCAAGGAACTCAGGTTTTTTTTTCGATAGTGGCAAGCCAGGGTGAACCCTCAGTCTCAGTTAACATCTGGTAGCTATAGCTGGAGGGGTCAGAGTTATAGTGCAATCGGGCCCAATATTTGAAGGTTATAAGCCACGTCCTCGTAGACAAAAGGCTTTGTCTAACTGTTTCACTTCCCTTCTTGTTGCTGTGTTATGCCAATAAAAGTTTATGTATGTATGTGTGTGACAAAAGGCTTTGACCACATTCCAAACAGAGGGCTTCATACATGGTACAAGGTGGGACACCGAGTACCTTCTGCAAAAAGCTTGAATGCACCTGTTCAATTGACTTATTAACTGCCTCAGTCCAGACAGGGACTCCGTAGAGGAGTTGGGGCTTTATTTTTATATTAAATACTTTTAATCCAGATGGCACAAATTGGTTTCCTCTCTCTGAAAAGTAAAACCGTAAAAGGGCATTGATATTTGCCTTAAGGTTATTAATTGCTATCCTGTGCTGAAAAGTCCAAGTTGTGGTGGCATGCAAGTGGAGACCTAGATACTTGAAGTGTCTTACTTGTTCAAGCTTATGATTGCCAATCCTCCATGTGAATTGCTTTCCTGGATTTTGAGAAAACTAAGATTTTTGATTTCTCATAATTTACTTCGAAGTGATCTTACAGTAGTCCTGGCAGCTGTTTAGAAGTTGGCGTAAACCCACTTGATTGCAAGAAAGCAGAATCGCGTCATCTGCATATAATAAGATTGGTATATGGGCGGAGCCTAGCTTAGGACAATGTCCATCTATTGGATTTAAGAATGGGGCCAGATCCTTCAGGAAAAAATTAAAAAGTAGGGGCGCAAGCACACATCCCTGCTTGACTCCTTTATTGGTAGAGATCTTAGGTGTCAATCTACCAGTTGAAGAGCATCTAATTTGGCATGAGGTAGCATTATAAAGCCTACTAATTAGAAAGAGTAACCTCTTATCAAGGGATGTGCTAGATAATTTTTCCCAAAGGCGGTTCCTCGAAATAGAGTCAAAGGCCCCTTTAAGGTCTAGGAACGCCGCATATAATTTTGATCTTTTGCCTCTTACTTGTTTATTAATTAAGAGAGAGAGGACTAAGCAATGGTCCATAGCAGATTTCCCTTGTCTAAAACCTACTTGTTCTGGTCCAATCATTTCCTGTGTTATTAGCCAATCGTTAAATTTGATTTGTAATAGTTTGGCATAGAGTTTACCTATGACAGATAATAGACTTATAGGACTAAAGTTAGAGGGGTTTGAGTAGTCACCCTTCTTAAAGATTGGTACGATAATCGCATTAGTCCACATGGAAGGGATGTGTCCTGTAGAGTTTATAATCGTGAAGAAAGCGGCCAATGGGGGTGCCTGCCCACCATTCCGGGTCAGCTTTTAAGACTTCCGAAGGTATAGCATCAGGACCTGGTGCTTTACCTGGTTTTAATTGGTCAATAAGCATGGCTACTTCTTCTGGAGTAACAGGAGGCCATTCTGGGGTATCATCTAGAACAATTTTGACTATATGCATGAGCTCATGAATTTCCTCTTGGAATAAATCTAGGAAATATTGGTACCAAGTGGAGGGTGAGATAACAGAGGGCATAGGGGTTTCTGATCGAAAGGCTCTATTAACCAATGTCCAGAATTGTTTTGATTCATTATGCTGGATGGAGATTATGCGCCGATTCCACTGTCTGTTCACATAGGAACTTCTTTTGAATTTAATGAGGGTGTTTAAATGATTTTTGTAGAGAGAGAGAACAGAAACCTTTATTGGCATAGATTTTTGTAAATGTGATATTCCTCAGGGAGACAGGTAGCTGATGAGTTATAAAATTTACGATATATTGAGCATAGGTGTACCTTCAGTTCTTTACATTCTCTGTCAAACCAATGGCCATCCCTGAAGGGCTTAAGTTGTTCTGTTTTAGGTCTCTGAAACCTTTGTTTCAGTGACTCAATTGTAAGGGACAGAAGATTCATATAGTTGGTTTCTGCTTCATGATGGTCCAGATAATTTTTTAATCTATCCCTGTGCTCCAGGATAGAGGGGGCACTTAACACTTCTGGGATTTTTGCTCTCATTTCGAAGGACCACGAGAGCTTTAATGGCGATTCTAGCTCCTGAAATAGTCTCTGTGGACTTTATAATAGAGATTAATGGAAATCCCCAGTGCGTCACCTAGAAGTGGTATCATATCTTCCCCAAACTCCACCCTCCCCAGGGGCTCATGCATAGGCATGGTTGTCAGTCCCTCTGGTGTGACTGTTTGAGGCTGAATCTGCATCTAGTATTTGCTCCGCTGTCTTACCAAACCCAAACTGGAACAGAAATTCTCATCTACATTGCATGCCACTTTCACTTTGATTGATTGTCAAATTTTATAGCAGCATCCAGACTGCATGCTGCTTTCACTTCATTTGATCTCTGGTTTTATGGTAATCGTCTGCATAGATTTATGGCTGTTTTATGGTCATTCAGGGGTGACTCTGCAGTCAGTACAGCATTAACCTGGGGTATTTGAATGTGGTTTTGAGCCACATCTTTTTCTGTTCCAGTGTGGGTTTGGTACAACAACGGAGTAAATACTAGATGCAGATTGGACCTAAGCCACTGGAGTAATACAATAGGACCTTTCCCATGTAGGAAAACTTTTCTTGCTCAAAGCATTTTTTGCTTAGTTTTGGAACTCCTGGCTCTTTTCACCAAAGTGCTGCCAACTCACTACTACACAAGTGTGCAGAAATCCTTGAGTGCATGAGGTCACTGTGCTGTGGACCCTGCCTCCCACTGTTGCTTTCAAAAAAATGTGGTAACAGATTTTTAAAGTGATGGATGGCTGTGCAGGAGGGTAGATTTACAATTGCACTTTCACCTTCTTGCATTCCCCCCCCTTTGAGTTAGATGCATTCTATTTGAACTGTATTTTTAGTCATCCGTGGTCTGTTTTCTCCAGAGTCCTACACATTTGGGAATGACCGGTTAATATTTTAACCTCCTTCTTCCTGTACAGAAACCTCTCTTGTCACTGAGAACAGATCCGGCTCCCTTACCAATTTGTCTTCCTGCTTTATGAGAGAACGCAAGGCAGTGCTGGTTCCTTCGCCAGTCTCTCTTACCATTCCCCCTTACCAAGGTCTGGAAAAATGACAAGATCTGGTGTAAATGTCAACCCTTCTCCTATAATGTTTCCTCCCTTCAAAAGTACAAGGACTCCAACTTTGGTCAATTTCTCTGGTGATCTCAGGGAGAGGATAACTCCGGCTAGTTGGTGAAACCAGCAAGGCTTTTCTCCAACTTTAACAGTATCATAACAGAGGAAAGATGGACATGGTGGGGGGCAGCGGCAGGTAGGTGGGGGATGTACAGTCAGATCGTCCCTCACTGCATTATGAGCTGAGAGTACTTACAACAGGGTTGCCAGCTCTGGGTTGGGAAATACCTGGAGATTTTAGGGGTGGTGACTGAGGAGGGCAGGTTTGGGGAGGGGAGAGACCTCAGCAGGGTATAAGGCCCTAGAGCCCACCTTCCAAAGCAGCCATTGTCTCCAGGGGAACTGATCTCTGTCACCCACAGATCTGTCGTTAACCCCAGGAGATCTCCAGTCACTACCTGGAGGCTGGCAACGCTAGACAAAGAAATTTGCCAATGGATCTAGAGAAAATTGTCCTGTGCCTTTAACAGAGGCTTAATGCGCAGAGATGGGCAGCGGCAGCTTTTCGTGGCATGGAGGCAAAGAACACCCCCGTTAAGCCTCTATTCACAGGACAGGGCCTTTTGTCTCCAGACAGTGGGGAAACCTAAGCAAGAAAAGCAGACCTCCTAGTACTAAGACACAGAAAAAACAAACTGGGGAAAAGTTGTAGAAAACCCACTAAAACTCCTCTTGTAGGTCTGATATTGTTAGCAGACAACATAATGGGTACAAAGTTCATGATTCTGTAGTTCTTAGGGCAAACCTTTCAATGTCTGGGTCAGATAGGATTTTAGTCTCGTATCAGTAATGAATACTTTTGTTTGGGGAAGAACAAGCTTTAGCCGATATGCCTTAGGTCATGTCAAGTAAATATGTGACGCTATTGCATAGAAACACCTTACTTACATTTGACCAATAAGGAGATTTTTATGTAAATGTTGTTTAAGCTTTTGTAACCAATTATGCTGTTTGAATATTATTCCCATGATGATGGTATGATGATGTCATTTTAAGTATTTAACTTTATGTATTTCCTGAATATGTTCAGAATATGCTCAAGAAGAAGAAGATGAAGAAGAAAAAGAAGAAAGTTGTCAATTGTTGTTTAGCTATTTGGTCTTATTGTTTTCCTATTAATTGAAGCATGTTTCCTGATTATACTGAGAAGAAAGTAGTCCGTTTAGATGGGTTCTTTGGCCTAACTGTTTTCCATATTTAATTACAATAAAATACAAGAACTTCCTCCTCATTTGACTTCATTTTTGACATGGAATCTAATGTCTACAACAGTCTCTTTTAATCAGAGAGCCTGCGCCGCTGCCAGGACAAGCAGCCGCCTGCTGCTTGCTGTGCCCTGACGGAGTGTACCGTATTCTTCTTCATGGAAAAATAAGATATCCCCTGAAAATAAGACCTAGCGCATCTTTGGGAGCAAAAATTAATATAAGACAGTGTCTTATTTTCAGGGAAACAGGGTATATCAAAATTTACGAAATTTATATGCAAGGCATATTAGCCATAACAATACAATATCTCAGTGCTATATAATAGAACAAGACAAATTGCAATGTTGTTAGCCAGAACAGTCATTAGAATATTGCTAATCCATTACAGGTAAGTTTTTTACAAGTTCAATTTTCAAGTTTACAAAGCAGCCGGCTTTCGCTTGGTTTCGTGTCAAAACTTCATCAGAAGCAGAACAACTTATACTGTGTCATAATATCTGATAGTTTGAAATTGCACCTTTCTGGTTTCTAGAAGCACCTTCTTCTTAAGGGTTGCTACAATTAGTATTGGGACTAGCCCTCAATTCCCATGAAGACTTCTCATACTGGACCTGTCTGTATACTACTAAGCTTAGAAGCCAAGAATGTCTCCATTCTACTTTGTGAGTTACTGGCATTAGGTTTGTGAGAGAGCGATTTGGCTACTGCATAAATTAGTTTGCTCTGGAGCCATCCTTCCTGAGCTAAGACAAAAATGTGTGAGCCAGAGGCTAAAAAACTGTGAGCTAGCTCGCACTAACTCAGCTTAGGGGGAACACTGATCACCAGGCAATAGGGGCCAGCATCAGGACCCTCTAAGGGGGTGGCTCTGATCTGACGGAACATGGTGACAAATTAAGTGGAAGAAGCACCAATAGTAATATAGACCAACTGAAACTGCGGGGGTGGGGGGAGAGGGGAATTTCCAAGAGATCATTACAATGCTTGAACATGTGTTCTGGACCCTAATGGAGGAGGGGAGCGCTACTTGCTAGAGTTTTGCACCTGTCTTTTGTAAAAGGGAGACGAGCAGGACACCCTATGAACTTTGCTCAGGGCCCGGTACCTGATCCTTCCTTGATCCTGTTATTTCCTATCCTGTCCTCTCACCGCTGCTGCGGAGCTTACGTCTGGCCCTGATCCTGTCAAAGCTGCTGACTCCCTGGCTCTTAACAGTGTCCTCGTACGTGTTTGGGGGAAGGAGCTGTTGATTCCTCTTATTTGGACGCCTCCCCACTCCCCACCCCCCAGGACGGTTCAGCTGAAGCCACAGAATTGGACCACGCCGGGGGTCAGTTCCTAGAATAGCTTGCAGATGTCAAACAGCAGCGTAGCTCTGGTGGCTCGTCTGCACGCTTGGCGAAGTCCCCAGCCGTCCTTCTTCATCCTGCATGTTCTTTCAGGGAGAACAACCCGAGACTGAAATTAGTCTTGGCCGAAGCTACCCCGTTACATGGACTCCGTGTTACGTTTGGCTTGCACAACCCTGTTTCCGTGACCAGCTCCTCATGAGGGTCGTGTGTGAGGTCTCGTGTTCAAAACTCCAGCTCCAAATGTGTTTTTATTAAAATCCATCTTGCCCCACCGGCCACCCACTGGCTCCCTCTCCCCGATTTTCTGTTGCACGGGCTGGCTCCTGATCCAACAGAGCCTGTCCAAATCCAGCTCCTCCCGGTGGGGCCCCTCCCCATTTTCTCAGATCTGCTAACGATTCACACGAAGGCTGATGCATAGGCAAATCCTACTCGCCAGCCTTTCTTTTGTTGAAGTTGCTTGTATTTCTCAAGATGTTAACAGGTGACGTCACCCGGTTCCCCACTCTGGAACCAGCTCTTGTGGATGCCCAGTCATTTGATCTGCAGCAATCAGGGTTGCTAAAGGCCTGGAGAAAACATGTCCTGTCCCTTTAATAGAGGCCTAAGATGCTGAACTGCAGGCTGTGGAAGGTCAGTAGTTCAGCAGTTCGAGACCCGAGTGTGCCGCATGATGGAGTGAGCGCCCGTCTCTAGTTCCAGCTCCTGCCAACCTAGCAGTTTGAAAGCAAGAAATTGCAAGTAGATAAATAGGTACCACTTTGGTGGGAAGGTAACAGCGTTTCGTGCGCCTTGGTGTTTAGTCATACCGGCCACATGACCATGGAAATGTCTTCAGACAGCGCTGGCTCTTCGGCTTTGAAACGGAGATGAGCACCACAACCCTAGAGGCGGATTCAACTGGCTTTCGAGCAAGGGAATCTTTACCTTTACTAATGAGATGCTGCCCTGAGCTGGATGGCCAGGGTCATGACACAGGGTCGGCCTGGATTTCTATTTGGATGGGAGACCTCCAAGGAAGTCCAGGGGCATGACACAGAGGCAGGCAATGGCAAACCAGCTCTGAACATCTCTTGCCTCGAAAACCCTACAGGGTCGCCAGAGGTCAGTGATGACTTGGTGGCACTTTCCACCACCACCAGTGAGATGATATTCACCAGGTGCTGAAAAGCTTCACCTGTCTATTTCGTTACATTGAGAGGCAGTTTGGTGTAGTGGTTAAGAGCAGCGGACTCTAATCTGGAGAACTGGTTTTGATTCCCCACTCCTCTACATGCTGTTGCTGGGTGACCTTGGGTCAGTCACAAGTTCTCTCGGAGCTGTTCTCTCAAGAGCGGTGGTCTCAGAGCTCTCTCAGCCACACCTACCTCACAGAGTGTCTGTTGTGGGGAGAGGAAAGGAAGGAGATTGTAAGCTGCTCTCAGACTCCAAGTGAAGGGTGGGGTATAAATCCAATCTTTCCTCCTCCTCCTCCTCTCTATAGCACAGATCATTATTTTCTCCAGGTTGTTGGCAACTTCTGAAATATATTTCACTTACGGGATGGTAGCTTTGGTGAGAGAGGTGGACTACAAATGAAGTAAAAATAAAAAATAAATGGAATGACTGCCTTGCCCTGTACAGACCCACGTGACCTCTCTGATCAACCCAGCACCTTCTTTTTAGGGTCCCTTCTTCTACGGAGTTACATATGTCCTCCACAAGAGCCTCAAAGGTTTCTGTGGTGGCACCCAGCTTTGGGGACACTCTTCCAGCCGAGCTGCAAAGCGACCTACTCTGGCTAGGTAGCCTGTGAAATGTGAGGTCAAGCTTTCTTTTTGTCTCTAGCTGTGTTTTGATTTCTAAATTGGCTACCGTGCCTTAAGTGAAGCATGATTCAGGTGGGTAGCCGTGTTGGTCTGAAGCAGCAGAACAAAGTTTGAGTCCAGTGGTACCTTTAAGAGCAACATTGTTTAATTTTGGGTATAGGCTTTCATGTGCAAGCACCAGGGGTCATTTCGTAGAAAAAGAGGTGCAGGAGCTCATTAGCATAACTCATTAGCATAACTTCTTTGCATATGCCACACCCCCAGACATCACCGGAAGTGTGTCAGAAGGCCACACCCACCGCTCAGACTCCACTGGACTGTTTTGGATTGCTAGCTATTGGGGGGGGGGACGTGCAGATCTGCCCTTGCAGAGGAGGGAGAGCTTGTACCTGAATAAAACTTGGTCTTAAAGGTGCCACTGGACTGTCTTGGACCAGGGGGGTCGGGGGGAGCTCTGCAACTTACCTGGCTGCTTCTTGCTCTGACTGGGAGCAGGGGGTGGGGCTTGTTGCATGTGCCCGCCCCCTGGGCTCTTTACTGCCGGAGCTCCGCTCCTGTGCGCTCCTGCAGGAAATGACCCCTGGCAAGCACACTTCCTCAGATACCAACCTTCGTGCTTGCACATGAAAGCTTATACCTTGAATAAAACTTCGTTGGTCTTAAAGGTGCCACCGGACTCAGTCTTCGTTAAGTGAAATATATTTCAGAAGCTGGTATTTTGGCCTTCTCTTGGATAATGATTCTCTGGTTTTCATAGTCTGGGGTTACAGCCATTATCTACTGATGCCTCTACAGGGGAAACAAATCTTGGTTGGAAGCAGCCTGATATGAAGTGCACAAAGCATCCTTTTGCAGATGGATGCGTTGTATCGGATATACAGAAAACTTGCACATCAGGAGAAGGTTGGGAGAGCCACACTGACATCTAGCACATGTTCCTCATTCCTTATTTGTGAATCTAGCCACAAATACAGAATTTAGCCACACATAACGTTCCCCCAGCAAGGACCTTAGACTCACTTTGGAGCAGATAATGCAAAAGGCAGTGTACGGACCTGGGCTCTGTTCAGTTCAGTTTATTTAGATCCATGATTGGCAGGGCTCCGGTGTATGTTACCTTGTAAGGAGAGGTCCAAAGCCCTTTTTGGGCTGCGGTCACACGGAGCATTAGGCACGCTAGAGAGACGGAAGATAGGCGGATTTTCCGGGCACGATCTCACCGCCACATCTGGGAAGCATAGAGCTCCCGTGGCGAACCCGAGGCTTCCCGCCGAAGATGTGCGGTTAAAAACTAGTACCTCGGAGGTACTAGTTTTTGGTAACCGCGGGGCAAGGGCGGGCGTCTGATCACGTTTCCGGTGGTAGTTCGGGTTACTGCCCATGCCCCCTCATATAAAGTTTTTTCCCAACTGTCAATGGGATGCGCACAAGCACTCAACGGGGCATGCGCACACTTTGGTGTCCAGGGAAAAAAAGCACCCGTTTGCCGCAGTGCGCCACTTCTTTGCTGCGGCGCAGGATTGTGGTGTGCTCAGCACCTCCCCCCTACCACGGGACCTCCACGGGACCTCCACGGTACGTCTGCTGGCGCAATCGTGCGTTATTTTGCCCCGGGGCAAACAGTCACGCTCCCCCCCCCCCGCATTTTCCTGCCCGTGTGACCGGGGCCTTGGGATGCAGAGCTGAAAAAGATGCTCAATATTTGTGGATGGATTCATGAATAAGGAAACTGCCAACAAGGGGCTGGGAACCAGCCTCGTCCTAATCCCCCAGGCTTCCAGTCTGAGGCTACAGAGGGCAAGCAGAGCTTCCATATAAAGATCTACAGATCTCGCAAAATTGCATAGTCTAGAAGGTAGCCGAAACGGCAGCTGCATTTTCCGCTCCAAGCTCCAGTTTGGAAGAGCGAGGAGGAGCTCTTCCTTGTCTAAAATTGAACACAATGTATAGTTTGTCGAAATCCTGCTTGCTGGTGAATGGATAATTTAGAACGCATGTATTTCCTGTGTGGTATAGATGACTCCCAGACCACAGAAGGAGAAGCCGTACACTTGTGTGGTCCCCAGAGCTTAATTTGAGCGAGAGCCACCATTTCAGTGCCAAGTCTCGGACCTAGATGCGTCAAGTACAAAAGAGACACACACACACACACACACACACACACACACACACACACACACAGAGCGCCTCTGAACGTGTGCAGATTGCTCTTTGCACGCTCCTGGGTAATTGCAACCAGACTTTAGTGTCTGGGATGAGGGCCAAGAGAAGAATTCACTTCAAAGCAGGACTCTGCCTTAGACCTTCTGAACAGAGAAGAAGAGTGCCTCTGAGCATATGCAGAATACTTTCCCCTTTTCATTATGTGAGCAAAATCTTCAGTGTGAGGGAAAAGGGCTTCCAGGCCAGGGGAAGTGGCGAGGGTTGCCTCCCTCCAGGTGGGGACTTTTGGAGATCTCCCAGAATTCCAACTGATCCCCAGGTGACAGAGGTCAGTTCCCCTGGAGAAAATGGCTGCTTTGGAGGGTGGACTCTATGGCAGTATACCCCACTGAAGTCCCTCCCCAACTCTCCACTCCTTCCTGGTTCCGACCCCCGAATAGCAGGTATTTCCAAAGCAGGAGCTGGCAACCCTAGGTGTGACACAGGCAGCTTTGAACCTAGTCTCTTGTATAAACTCCGTTTTACCTGGGAATGGAAGTACAGAGACTGATGCTGAGTGCTAAGGAATTCTAGCCAGTCTGGTTAAATCTGTTCCTAGAGGTACAGGGCATGGGGGGAGGGACTGCTGAGTTTTGAAACAGGGTTGCCAGATCCAGGTTGGGAAATACCTGGAGATGTTGGAGGTGGAGCCTGAGGAGGGTGGGGTTTGGGGAGGGGGAGGGGCTTCAATGGAAGAGGAAGAAGAAGAGATTGGATTTATACCCCGCCCTTCACTACCTGAGGGAGTCTCAGAGCAGCTTACAATCTCCTTTCCCTTCCCCTCCCCACAACAGACACCCTGTGAGGTGGGTGGGGCTGAGAGAGCTCTTCTGAGTACTGCTCGTGAGAGAACAGCTCTGAAAGAACTTGTAACTGACCCGAGGTCATACGAGCAGCTACATGTGGAGGAGTGGGGAATCGAACCCAGTTCTCTCAGATTAGAGTCCGCGCTCCTAGCCACTACACCAAACTGGGGTGTGATGCCATGGAGTCCACCTTCCAAAGCAGCCATTTTCTCCACAGGTCCTGATCTCTGTCACCTGGAGATCATTTGTAACCCCAGGAGATCTCCAGCCACCACCTGGAGGTTGGCAACCCTAGTTTTGAACAGGAATAAAGCTGGGCTAGGCTGTTTGTGGAAATGTGCTGTTAGGAGAAGGGGACCTGGCAGGGGGACATTTCTCATAGGAAGCCTGCCAGAGTTTAATTACAAGGCTCCTTCCCCCTTCCTGAGGGAGAAATCCCAAGGAGCGCACTTGCCACAGAATAATGATCCTTTAAGCCCCGATGTGCAATTGATCCCAGTAGGGTACAGAGGGGTGGGGGGCACCTTCTCATGGCTGGGGAACAGAAGGAATTCAGAGTCTTTCTTTTCTGTGGGCCTTCTCACCGGGTTCGGGCAAGTTTAATTAATAGAGGTCTGCTTCTTGTCATTTATCACTTGCTAGAGAGCAAGCGGGGATTTTTGGCATTCATCATGACGGGGAGGGAAATTAAAGTAGCTGGTGTCCTCTCCCTCCAACTTGCGGCCTGTTTGTCAGGGAACAGTCTGTCACTAGAAGGCTTCCCTCTAAACATACCTGGGGTATCGCTTATGCTATTGCCAACTTACAGCCTTGAGAAAGACGGGAGCGCTCCGTCTATGAATGTCAGCTGCTTAATGGGCCTTTTGTAGGACCAGCAACAAACATCAATTTAAACTTCAATGTAACCACAAAAGGAAACTTCCCCCTTCAGAAGATTTTCAAGCAAGGAGAAGCGGGTGTACAATTCTAGAAACTCCAGTTGGGGTTGATTGTGTAAAAAGGATGTAAATTGACTAGTAGCTAAACTGATTATTATTGTTGATATTGCACGTGTTTTACAATATTATGAATAAAACACAATGTACTTTATATGGAACATATAGAACACTCTAACTTACAGAAAAGGTTTTTGCAGTGTATATATTTGTTGTTTGACTCTTCTAACACTGCAGCTCGAGTTTCCACAAACCTACAGGTGGGGCCTGGAAATCTCCTGGAATGACAACTGATCTGCAGAAGGCTGGGATCAGTTCCCCTAGAGAAAATGGCTGCTTTGGAGGGTGGATTCTAGGGATCATAACTCTTCTAGGGATGCCTAGAAGAGCCAAAACCCACTTGGATGCCAACTTCCAGGTAGGAATTGGGACTCCTCCTGGTATTACAGCTCATCTCCAGACTACAGAGATCAACTCCCCTGGGGGAAATGGATGCTTTAGAGGATGGGCTCTGTGGCCTTGTATCCCACTGAGGTCCCTGTCCTCACCAAGCTTCACCCTCAAATCTCCAGGAGTTTCCCAAACTGGAGCTGGCAACCCTATCCTATCCCACCTTCTGCTGGTGGCCGGGGAGAGGGGGGGGGGGAAACCAGGCAACCCTAGTGGACGCTATGGCATTATAAACCATTAAGCCGACCCCTCCCCAAACTCTGCCGTATTCAGGCTCCACACTCAAATCTTCAGGAATTTTTCAGCCTGGAGTTGGCAACCCTAACCTCTTAGCTGACCATTCCCTCCTGGGGATTAGGGGGCCTTTCCACGCCATCAGATATTTGTTCTGTAAAGGTACGTTGATTGCGTATGCCTTTCCTCAAGTGTGTACTTCTGTTGCGTGTCCTAACAGAACGGAGTCCTTCCTGGAGCATCTCCATTTGTGTTGAATATTCCCTCCAAACCAGCATGGTGTAGATTCTGTAGAGGTTTGCGTGCCAGGCTGGGACCTGCTGGTATATATATTCCAGTGAGCAGTGACCTGAGTAGCCCACGTTAGTCTAATCTTGTCAGATCTCAGAAGCTAAGCAAGGTCAGCTCGGATCAGTATTTGGAAGGGAGACCCTCACCAAGGAATACCAGGGCCATGATGCAGAGGCAGGCAATGGCTAAACATCCCTGACTGTCTCTTGCCTTGAAAATCCCACAGGGTCACCATAAGTCAGCTGCCACTACTCAATGAAGTCAAACAAAGAAAATAAAATGTTGTTCTTAAAGACAGAGGTGCAGGGGCTAGCCAAAACGTTGGCTACCCTGGACAGTGATTGGCCACCAGGCTCAGAATATTGTTTACTGCCCCTCTTGCACCCTGCGTAAAGAAACGACACACCGGTCCCTTCTATATTTGGATGTGTACTGAGTTTAAAATTGGCACTGCTGCTGTGGATGCTCTGGGTGGCCTTGGGCAAATCTCCCTCTCTCTCTCCCTCAACCTCAGTTCCCCATCTGGAAGGCTGGAATAAAGCGAGTTCCTACTAAAAGCTGCATCGCCCAGGGCAGTCGAGTGCCGTTTCCTGTCCCCACCTGCGGCGTGCCCGCAAAGCAGGGAGGCAGTGAGGGGGGGGGGGCAGGCAGTTCATTCCTCTCCTGGAGGCTTCAGATGGGATCCTCGTTTGTTTCCCTCGACCCTGCCAGCCCTGAGTCGCTTGTCATGCCAGAGGACTCACACAGGCACCTGTTTTATTGGTTGTGGATGTGGCACATATTTCTGCTAAGCCACACAGGCTTTGTATGCGGTTTCCTCCAGACAGGTAGATGTCGGAGGCAGTCTTTTGTGACAAGAATGATGCCTCCTCCCCCCCCCCGCCCCTTCCTTGTTCCTTTTTTTCTAGGGTGGCGGTGGAGCGTACTGCAGTCAGTTGTCCTGTTTAGACGGAGCCAGGCTGAAATAGCAGCAGGAAGCTGACCGTATCTTCGCCGGGGCTGCTCGGTTTTGCAAAGCGATAAGTGAAACCGCAGCGGGATAATATCATTGGTCCCAGATGGAGCCTTGGGAGCGGCCGTCGTCGTCGTCCTTCTGGGTCACCGTGTGTGGGTTGGGAGGGAGAAGTTATTTTGACCCATTTAAAGCATTCTGTTGTTTGGGGTTTATTTATTACGATGGCAGGAACAATTCGGCTCCATGCTGGGTCTGCTCCCCCCCCCCTCAACTAAACCCAGAGACGGACAAACTCTCCTAGTCCACAAAATTGATTGGATGGCTGGTGGGTTGACATTAGAACATAAGAACATAAGAGAAGCCAATGTTGGATCAGGCCAATGGCCCAATCTAGTCCAACACTCTGTCACACAGTGGTCAAAAATACCAGGTGCCATCAGGAAGTCCATCAGTGGGGCCAGGATACTAGAAGCCCTCCCACTCTTGCCACCCTCGAGCACCAAGAATACAGAGCATCACTTGCCCCAGACCAAGAGTTCCTATTTATACCTTGTGGCTAATAGCCACTGATGGACCTGTACTCCATATGTTTATCCAGTTCCCTCTTGAAGCTGGCCATGCTTGTAGCCGCCACTTAATTATTAATTATAATCAGGCATTAATTATAATCAGGCTTGGTCTTTAGGCCCGGCTACAGGCTCGATCTTCTCAGATCTCGGAGACTAAGCAGGGTCTGCCCTGGTGAGTATTTGGATGGGAGACCACCACGGAAGTCCAGGGTTGCTACATAGAGGAAGGCAATGGCAAACCACTGCTGAATCTCTCTTGCCTCGAAAACCCTAGGGGGTTGCCATACGTCAGCTACGACTTGACGGCCAAAACAAAACAAACAACCAAACAACACCCCTTGGCATTCTCAACATCATAACTGAGCAGAGAATGAGACCAGTCGGCCAGCCTGATGTAGTGGTTAGATTACGTCAGCTACGACTTGACGGCCAAAACAAAACAAACAACCAAACAACACCTCTTGGCATTCTCAACATCATAACTGGGCAGAGAATGAGACCAGCCGGCCAGCCTGATGTAGCGGTTAGAGTGTTGGACTAGAATCTGGGAGACCCAGGTTCGAATTCTCACTCTGCTTTGAAAGCTTGTTTAGTTGACCTTGGGCCAATCACATCCTCTCTCAGCCTTACCTACCTCACAAGGTTGTTGCTGTGAGGAAAGGAAGAAGGACGTCAGCTGCTTGGGGGTCCCCATTGCGGAGAAAAGTGGGGTATACATCAGTGTTCCCTCTAAGCTGAGTTAGCATGAGCTAGCTCACATTTTTTTAGCCTCCGGCTCACACAGTTCTGTCTTAGCTCAGGAAGGATGGCTCCAGAGCAAACGAATTTATGCAGTAGCTTGCTCACAACTGTAATGCCGGAAGCTCACAAAGTAGAATTTTTGCTCACACGACTCCACACCTTAGAGCAGTGATGGCAAACCTTTTAGAGACCGAGTGCCCAAACTGCGACCCAAAACCCACTTATTTATCGCAAAGTGCCAACACGACAATTTAACCTGAATACTGAGGTTTTACTTTAGAAAAAACAACTCATACATTAACTTAAGATGATCCAAACAAAGTAAGGAAAGCAATCCCAAATGCTTTCATTGACTTAAAATTATTTGGCAGAGAATTCGACACTTTAATGATGGTCTGGGCCTGGCTGGGGCGATGGCACGCGTGCCCACAGAGAGGGCTCTGAGTGCCACCTCTGGCACCCATGCCATAGGTTCGCCACCACTGCCTTAGAGGGAGCATTGGTATACATATCCAAGTAATGACATAATTGAGCACATCCCAGCGCCAATTGAGCACATCCCAGCGCCATAATTGAGCACATCCCACTGCCAACACAGCGGTTCGAAAGCACGATGTAACACCGAAGTGCAAGTAGATCAATGGGTACCTATCTTAGAGGGTAGGGGGCACCCTCCCCCCGTCGAGGGGGGTCCATGGAGCAACGACGGCGAGAGGAGGCAGCGGCAAGCGGCGGAAGAAAGATGGCGACTGAGGCATAACATCTTTGAGGGCCCGC
>NW_015173694.1:223462-239997 GCF_001447785.1 Gekko japonicus | reverse complement strand
GCCTTCCAAAGTGGACCTTTTCTCCAGGTGCACTGATCTCTGTCACCTGGAGATCAACTGTGATCAATGCTCCCTCTAAGATGTGGAGTCTTGTGAGCAAAAATTCTACTTTGTGAGCGACTGGCCTTAAAGTTGTGTGCGAGTGGTTTGGCTGCTACATAAGTTAGCTTGCCCTGGAGCCATCCTTTCTGAGCTAAGACAAAAATGTATGAACTGGAGGCTAAAAAAGTGTGAGCTAGCTCACACTAACTCAGCTTAGAGGGAACACTGATGGCAATCCCAGAAGATCTCCGACTACTACCCGGAGGCTGTCAACCCTAGGATCGTGTGGGGCTGTGGTACGGAAGGGAATTGGGTGAGATATTGAATGAAAAAAAACCTAGCTGGGTTCAATCCAGTGGGTATAAGTGGCACAGAGCATTAAACCAAGAGGAGAACCTTGCCCCCTACGAGGATTGTATGACTTTGCTGCTGGCAGGCCTCATTTCAAAAAGGAGAGGGCTCCCAGCTTCAACCTGCCCCGAACATCACATTCTCTGGCCGAGAAGCTCTTTCCCCAATTGCAGGTGAGTGCAGGAAGGCGGCATTGACTCAAGGCAAAAGGGAAAGGCACTCTGCCCATGCACAGAGGTGCTCCTTTTTGTTCTTGCTTCCTTCTGATGTTTGCAGCTTTCACCTGCTAAAGGAGATGGCAGCATTAGTCCCTCTGCAGGGAAAAAAGAAAAACACAACAGCCCACAGAACTTCTCAAACCTTTAATTGCAGTCCTCCTCGGCGCTCCACCCGGTCTCCTGTTGTTTGGATTGCATGTTGGATAAATATAAATACAAACCGAGCCGCAGCCAATTTAACCTGAGCGCAATGTTGGGAGGGGGGGAGAGGAGGGGAGGGGAGGGGGGAAAGCAATTTAATGGTCAACCACAATTACTAGTACAACCCAATCCCTTCATTACCAGGCCCATTTAGAGGAGGTGTTTGGCGACGCAAATTGGCATAATTAGAATTCTGTCTGCTTGTAATAAATGTGAGACGATTGCTTATATTGTTCTCGGTCTGACACTATATAATATATATACATATATATGAAACAAGGGACTATTTTAGATACGATACAACGTGTGCGTGTTCCGTTCTCTTCTGGAGACCGGCGTCTTTTGCAAAGCTTTCGGGATGACAGATTGTGTCACTCCTGGAACTGATTGACCTCTCTCTCTTTCTCTCAAGTTTGGGATCTGCTTCTTGAGAGAGGGCCTTGGTGCTCTCTGGGGGCCACCTGTGCACCTAGCACAACTTGCTGCTGTGGGGAGGGGGAGGGGGAGAAAGCTGCTCCTATTCCAAGGCTAGTGCCCAGTTAGGATCAGGACCAGGGTGCATATGGAGAAGGGACTTTGGCCTTCCTCCCTGCACCTAGGTTTGCTAGTTTCATGCTGGGTCTGGGAGATCTCTTGCCCCCACCTCCCACTGCCTGCTGCTGCTCAGCTAGGCAGCCAGCGAAAAGGCCTAGGTGCAATGTGTGGTAGGTTTGATCAAATTGCTTCCGGTGTGACACAGAAGTCATGTCGTCTTGCCAGGTGACACTCTAGGGCAGGGGTGTCAAACATAAGGCCCGGGGGCTGGAACCGGCCCATCCAGGGCTCTTATGCGGCCCACAAGCAACTGGAGCAAGGGAGGGGAGACTGCTCGGGGGGCGGGGAGTGGGTGGAGCCACTCCGATTGTGGCTTCAGCATGGCAGAACAACCTCGTCTGCAGCAGTCAAACAGTGTGGGAGCGTCTGCCCAGGGCTGCACCGCTGGATTTCCAGTCCACCCATATGGGGTTTTTCCTTTGTACCCCCCTCCCAGCCCATGAGGCCTTGCAGTGAGGATATGCCAACTCAGAGCTTACCAGCTGCTGTCCTTTATATCTCTGTTACCTGGCATTACAATTTATGGCACACGTGGCCCGGCCCGACAAAGTGACATACAAACTGACATTTATGTCATATCTGGCCCTCGTAACGAGTTCGACTCCTCTGCTCTAGGGTTTGCTCTAAATGCTGTGGTTAAACCACAGCGTTTTGGGTGAAGGTTAGAATGTCACCCTGGCACAACGGTTTCACTTATGGCTTATGGCCAAACAATGTCATTGCTCTGGGGAGACCAACCCCCCAGGCCAGGGGTCGTTTCGTAGAAAAAGAGCTAGGGGGACTCATTAGCATAACTCATTAGCATATGCCACACCCCCTGACATCACCGGAAGTGTGTCATAAGGCCACACCCCCTGACATCACCGGAAGTGTGTCATAAGGCCACACACCCCGCCCCCAATGGTCCCAGCTGCCGCTGCCGGCCTTGCAGCTCCACTGCTGAGCCCCATGAGGGGCCTGGCGGTGGACCTGCAAGGCCGGCGGGAGTGCAAGGAAGCCCCGCGAAGGCCCTCCCTGGCCGACAAGGGTGGGGAGAGGCAGGGAGGAAGCATCTTACCCTCCCTCTTCTCCTGCCTCCTCCTGGCTGAATGAGGGCTGGAAGTGGGGCGGCCGGAAGCGGGGGGCCGGGGTTTCGTCATATGCCCCACCCCTCGTACCTCACCCGGGGGAACTGCGATCCCCCGCGATCCCCCCGAAATGACCTCTGCCCCAGGCAATCAGGGAGTCCCTGCCCCATCTCCTGCATGGCCATGCTATATCTGGCAACGCTATCTGCACCATTTCCCCAATGTGAAAGAACCCCAGAAGGAGTTCCATTTGGGGAAACCCACCTGTTCCCTGGGATCCTCACAGGTTTCCCCAAGAGATCCAAGAGCACGCCTCCAGGGGAAATGGCACAGAGCAAGACTGAAGCCCCTGGTCCGGATCCACTGCTGTCCTGTTCCCAATGAAATACCACGCATGCAGGAATTGAGGAGAACCCTCAACTGAATGACGTGTGATTGTGTTACATCTGACACAGGATGGGTACCCAGAGCCAACTTGTGTGAAGAGGTGTGCATTGCGCTCATGTATGGATGGACAGGCTTTATCAGTGATTCATTTGCGTGCTTTAATGGCCCGATCATTTCTGCCAGGATGTCAGGTTGTTGCACAGGAAGTCAGTAAGTGGCCTGGGACACTCATGAAAGTCCTGGAGTCTGGCTGCCCTGACTCAGCAGAGGGGCTCCCAAATGCGGGTTGTAGCTAGAATTGGGCAAGAGCTCCGCTTCGCTTGCCTTCCATCATTCTTACTTCCCTCCTCCCAATGCATTCTAGGAATCGTAGACTCAAGTTTAATATTTCCGAGTCCACAGAAGAGAATGAGGAATAACTTAAAACAACTTTAATATCAAGAGGAACTCTTGGGAAGAGCAGTCTTTTCGCTGTGCTCTGAAACTCAGGTCATGTGAATATAGGGCAAGTCCACAAATTCCAGTTCTTTAGAATAATTAAATATATAGGGGGGAGGGAGGTGTCTATGATTATACATTTCATCACTGTATCCAGAGCACTTGCTGTTCATTCGCCAGCCAGGCTTCTCAGTGGGAGCAAGAACGAGGTGGGGGTGGGGATGGGGATGGGCAGAGCGATGCTGAGATGTCACTTCCAGTTGTTACTTGTCTTAGAGCCTTAAGCCTGGAAGTGACATTGTAATGCTCTAGGACAAGGGTCCCCAACCTTTTTGAGACTGCGGGCACCTTTGAAATTGTGGTGGGTGCAACTACAAAATGGCTGCCCTAGGAGGCGGAGCCAACCACAAAATGGCTGCCACAAGAGCCATCCACAAAATGTAAGGGGGTGAGTTCATGCATAACTCTTATAATAGTTCTTCAGCATTTCAGGCAGAAGCTCTGTTTAACTCTCTCTCTTAACTCTCTCTCTCTCTCTTAACTCTCTCTCTCTCTCTCTCTCTCTTTCTCTGTGTGTGTATGTGTGTGTGTGTGTGTGTGTGAAGTGCTGTCAAGCTGCCTCCAATTCATGGTGACCCTATGAATTAATGTCCTCCAAAATATCCTTTCATTAACAGTCTTGCTCAGGTCTTGCAAACTGAGGGCCCTGTGGCTTCCTTTATTGAGTGAAACCACCTCAAGAAGATCAAACCAGTCAATCCTAAAAGAAATCAACCCTGACTGTTCCCTGGAAGGCCAGATAATGAAACTGAAGCTCAAATACTTTGGCCACCAAATGAGAAGGGAGCACTCCCTGGAGAAGACCCTGAGTATTGAGCACCATAGGGTTACTAGCTCTGGTTCAGGAAATACCTGAAGATTTGGGGGGTGGAGCCTGGAGAAGGTGGGTTTTGGGAAGGCGAGGAACCTCAGCAGGGTATGATGCCACAGAGTCTGCCCTCCAAAGCAGCCGTTTTCTCCAGGGGAACTGATCCTGGTTGTCTGGAGAGAAATTTTAATAGTGAGTGGGAGATCTCCAGGAGCCACCTGGAGGTTGGCAACCCAAACATGCCAGGGAGAAAGGGAATTCATTGACTGAGGGAGTGAGGGCTTTGATGTCACTTGCCTACTTGACCTGTTTGATACTCAGTTTTGCTTGTTTGTAAGGCAGTGTCTCCACTGGATGCTGAAAGAATGGAATGAGACATAGTGTGCAAGTTTGGTCGCACCGTTTCTGTTTCAGGTTCAGATATCTGCAGCTTTTTCCAAAGAATGAAAGGAAGTGCAAGAGAGCATGAGATTAGAATTTAAAAAATGTATGCATGCTTTGAGGACACAATTCCACATATAGGGTTGTCAACTTCAAAGTGGTGGCCGGAGATCTGGGATTACAACTGTTCTCCAGGTGAGAAAGATCAATTCACCTGGAGAAAGTGGCTACTTTGGAAGGAGGAGGAGGTTGGATTTATGCCCTGCCTTTCATTACCCGAAGGAGTCTCAGAGTGGCTTACAATCTCCTTTCCCTTCCCTTCCCCACAACAGACACCCTGTGTGAGGTCGGTGGGGCTGAGAGAGCTCTCTCTAGAACTGCCCTTGAGAGAACAGCTCTGAAAGAATTTATGACTGACCCAAGGTCACACCAGCAGCTTCATGTGGAGGAGTGGGGAATCAAACTTGGTTCTCCCAGATTAGAGTCCGCACACTTAACCACTACACCAAATTGGCTCTCCAGGTGGACTCTATGACATTATATCCCATTGAAGCCCCTCCCCTCCCCAAACCCCACCCTCCTCAGGCTCCACCCCCAAAATCTCCAGGTCTTTCCCAACCCAGAACTGGCAATCCTGCATGTCAAGTGAACACCCCAAATACCTGTTTTCAAGGGACCACAAAAGATGCAAACAACTGCAATGCAATGTCTCCCTTGCACACTGACCAATAAAACATGGTATGTACCTTTATTCGGAATACCACCAGCTAGACTCCTGCACCCATCTTAAAATATGGGAGATTAAAAAACCCAATCTACATTATTAATTCACTGAAATGTGAGGTTGGTATGCTGACTCGACTCGTATGTTATTCTCTCTATTTTATTGCCCATTGCCATGTGCCTGACCATCTTTCATGCACAGGAGAACAGCCGTTGCTCAAATAGCTACTTCCAAGTTCTTTCAGAACATCTGATTTCCCCCCCCCCTTAAGTCCATCCAGCAGGCCTCCGACATAGCTGTAAATAGACACCCCTTCTGAAACCGCCATGCTCCTAAACCATGCCGCTGTCAAACCGAAAATTACAGGTTGGACAGCTTCAGGCCTCCATTTGTGGCCTGCAGGCAGGGTTTGCAACCAATGTGAAGCTGTATTTGCATAGATGCAATCACAGGAAGTGTTTCTTCTGCTGTTCATTGGCCATGCCTGCAAACATTTGAAAAACTCACCACATAAGCCCCCTCCCCTTAAGCATGGACTCTTTGCTTAATGAAATTCCTAGAGTGATGTGCCCTGCTGCATGTGCTACCAGGCCTTGGCTTAGCTAAGCTCACCCATGTGCAAGAAGTAGTGGCCCCAGATGGGAAAGTACATCTCTGTCACCAGCAAAATAGGGATCCAGATGGGCCAAGATGAGCATCACAATGCACATTGTGCATCTCAAGGTGCATTTTTATCCACGTCAGCTGCTGGTTCCAAGCAAGAACACTGCAAGTTCTGCAGGAGCAATTATGCACAATCTATATAACAAAGAAAGGATCCATGTCCCCCTAGATTTCAGGTTTTCTGCAAACCTGGAGCTTACTTCATGGAGGAGGGGAATTCGCCCTTTCTGTCCCTGACCCTATTGTGTGGATTGTTTGATCCACATTCTTGAGCCTAGTTCAGAAATAGATATGATGAAAATTTTTAGACTAGGCGGTTGGATCCGTCTAAGACACAATGTGCATAGAATGCATGGAGACTATACATATGTGACATGAATAAGAAAGTTATGTCCCTATTTTACAAATTGGGGGGCACAGCAAGATTTCGCAAACCATTTCTGAAATGAAAGGTGCCGGGGCTCAGTCTGTCCCTTTCAATGAGACCCTCTCTTCCTGTCTCCAGGAAGAACTGGAAAGGCATTCTCTATAGGCTCAGAAGAAGCCCATGAGTTTGAAGGACACCCGACTGCATCTCTTCCTTCCTTTCTCTCTGCCTCTGCCCCGACTTTTGTTGTTCCCATGGCCTGCCTTAGATTGTAAGCTCAGTGGGGGCAGGGAGCGCTCTCCTCTCTCTTTTTTTTTTTTGCGGATGTAAGCATCTAAGGCATGATGAAGACAGAGGATGCTGCTGCGTCTTGGATTCTGTAGCTTTATCCAAACACCCAACCTTGGCACCGAGAGCGGGTCTGAAGGCTGTGCTTCTGTTTCCATTTATGGCCGGCACCCCAACCCCCTTAGCCAGGCTCCAGTTCCCACCATATGGAAGAGCCCCCCTCCCTGGTTTGTGCCCTCTTCATCTGTGGGGCAGCAGATCCTGCTGGCTTGAGTGCGGAGGAGACGGAGCCAGAAGCTGCCCTCCTTTCCCCCTCCACCCCCGCCCCACTTTGTCAGTAGATTTGACTGGTGGGAACAGAGGAGGCTTTTGCCGGAGGACGGAGTAGACTAATAACCGCAAGGTAGAAGGCCTGCAGGTTGAAGGGGGCCCCACGGTCACGTTGATTGATGGGGCAAACAATTTTGAGCTGTGCGTTGGCAGACCTTCATCCCGCCCCATGCTGGGTTCCCAGGCCCCTGGGTGATCTTCGGGTACGAGGGGAGTTCCTTCCCTGGGAGCGCGGAAAGGGAAGGAGCAGCAGGCCAGAGGGAACGAGGGGGAGAATCAGATTACTGAACAGTCGGATGTAAGTTCAAGGAGACCCAAGAGAACGGACTGGTGGGATGTATTCCCCCCCCCTTTCCTTTTCCTCCTGCAAATCATGCAATGGAGGCTGAATCTGTGCCGGGCTTGACTTCGAAACCTGCTCCACTGCTAGGGATGCCAGCCTGCGGGTGGGACCTGGGGATCCCTTAGAGTTGCCAGGCCTGGGTTGGAAAATACCTGGAGACTTTGCGGGCGGACCCAGGAGAGGGCGGGGTTTGGGGAGGGGAGGGGCCTCAGCCTGGTACCAGGCCATAGAGTCCACCCTTCAAAGCAGCCATTTTCTCCAGGGGAGCTGATCTCTATCAGCTGGAGACCAGTTGTAAAAGCAGGAGATCCCCAGACCCCACCTGGAAGCTGGCAACCCGAGGATCCCCCGGAATTACAGCTCATCTCCAGACTACAGGGATCAGTTCCCCTGGAGAAAACAGATGCTTTGGAGGGGGGACTCTGTGGCCTTGTCCCCCACTGAGGGCCCTCTCCTCCCCAGGCTCCAGACCCGATCCTCCAGGAGTTTCCCGAGCTGGGTCTGGCCACCCTCCCCCTCCCCAGGGGGGACCTGGCAACCCTATCCATTGTTAGTCAGGTGGTGTGTGTCTGAAGCTGCATGCACATGCCAGACGTGCAGGTTGTTGCGGTTTGGACGGCATGGCAACCGCCTGCATGGGGAGACTCCCAGCATTCAAGGATACAATGTCTGGAAAGGCCTTAATTTAGGAGAATGTCTTGGAGCATGTTAGGGTTGCCAGCTCTGGGTTGGGAAATACCTGGAGATTTGGGGGGTGGAGCCTGAGGAGGGTGGGGTTTGGCAGGGGTCATTTTGTAGAAAAAGAGGTGCAGGAGCTAATTAGCATAACTCATTAGCATAACTTATTTGCCTATGCCACACCCCCTGACATCACTGGAAGTGTGTCAGAAGGCAACACCCATCGCTCAGGCTCCACTGGACTGTTTTGGATTGCTAGCTATTGGGGGGGGTGGGGGGGACACGTGCAGATCTGTCCTCGCAGAGGAGGGAGAGCCTGTACCTGAATAAAACTTGGTCTTAAAGGTGCCACTGAACTGTTTTGGGCCGAGGGGAGCTCTGCAACTTACCTGGCTGCTTCTTGCTCTGACTGAGGGCTGCTGGGAGCAGGGGGCGGGGCTTGTTGCATGTGCCCGCCCCCTGGGCTCTTTACTGCCGGAGCTCTGCTCCTCTGCGCTTCTACAGGAAATGACCCCTGGAGGGGTGGGACCTGAATGAAGTATAATGCCATAGGGTCCACCTTCCAAAATTGCCCTTTTCTTCAGGTGAACTGATCTCTGTCACCTGGAGATCAATTGTAATAGCGGGAGATCTCAGCCATTACCTGGAGGGTTGCAGCCCTAAAGTCCCCCTGGCAGTGATGGGGGGGGGGTAGGGTTGCAGACCCAGGCTGGGAAAGTCCTGAAGATTTGGGGATGGAGCCCGGGGAGATTTGGGTATGGAGCCATAGAGTCCCCCCTCCAGAGCATCCATTTCCTCCAGCATACTGTCTACTTTAGATGGATGAGAGAGTGAAGGAGGTAGATGTTGATGAGAACAGGGATTGGGGGGGGAAGGGATTGTGTTGGGGGGGCAGTGGTGGGGCAGGAAAGGCTGAGGAATTCAAGAAAGGCTTTCTGGGACAGTGGGCCAGAGAGCCAGCATGCTGAGCCAGAGTTGTCGGGCTGGAATCTGGGGGCTCCTGCTTCAGTTTCCCTCTCTGCCACGTAAGCTCACTTGAGGACCTTGGGCCAGTCACTCTTTCTCTCGGTCTAGCCTACCTCACAGGGTAGTTGTTGTGAGAATACAAAGTTTGTAAGGTGTTTTTGGTTCTCTCTGAGGAGAACAGTGGGGATCTCCAGCCACCACCTGGAGGTTGGCAACAGTATGTTAAATGGAGAGGCAGGAAAAGGCTAGGAGAGATTCAGAGATGGACTTCATATTTTGACCATGAGGTGGAGGTTGGTTTCATTCGCTCTCCTTGCTGACCATAACCATGGGGTACCATGCTAACTTTCGCCAGGTACAAATGCCTAAAAAGGGAGATCATCAAGGGGAATAATGAAAATCATCTGCCCCTGGTACAAATGGAGGTATTTAAAGCAGTCTCCCCATGGGAGCTATAATGTATAAGTCAGCTCACCATTTGGTCAAAATGATGGATAAACATATGGAGCAGAGGTCCATCAGCGGCTCTTAGCCACAAGGTATAGATAGGGACTCCGGGGCAGAGCTCTGTCTTCTTGGTGCTGGGAGGGGGGCAACAGTGGGAGGGCTTCTAGTGTCCTGGCCCCACTGGTGGACCTCTTGATGGCACCTGGTGTTTTTGACCACTGTGTGACAGAATGTTGGACTGGATGGGCCATTGGCCTGATCCAACATTGGCTTCACTTATGTTCTTATGATGACAAGTTTTAAGAATGAGAAGCTTGAAACTGCAGCAAATAACTGGCAGCTCATATGGGGGCAAAAACTGAGAAGGGAATGGAAAGGTGAGGCCTTGCTAGTTCAGGAAGAGAGAGGGGTGGTTCGAGGGTCACTCACTCCCACAGACTTCTTGCCTTGCCAGAAAAAGGATCTGATGTAAAGATGGCTGGCTTCATTCTCTCCCCATGCCAACATGTCGTTCTACCACATTTTAAGAGATCTGCTGAAATAATACTTTACAGTTTCACTCAGAAGGGCGTAGTTTCCAAAAAGCGAGGAAAGAGATTTCACACTGTTAATGTTGTTCAGTTGTAATTGGTCCATGAAGCTTAAAATTGTCTGCTCTGAGTGACAAACCGAAAGTAAGATCCAACACAAAATTAGTGCTTGCGCTAGACCTCTTGCACAAGTGCAGATGCAAAAAAAGAAGACCATGACAGCTGCAAATGCTAAGTCCAACTTACTGTATATCCTTTTGTGCTTCCACTTGCACATGATATTGTGCAACCGATTTCTGAATGCTATGCTATAAAGCAAGCAAGGGAAGTGCAAGGCATTGCGGAAGATCTGGGGCAAGCGGAAATGCGCAATGGTCATTTCTATTTCTGCTTGAACATCACTGGATCCAAGCCACAGTCAGGCCTTTTCCAACAGCTGCTGCCTGAAATCTTTCAGTTGTGGATGCTGGAGACAGAACCTGGGATGCATGCAAAGTGCATCCAAAGCGAGCACTCTGTCACTCAGCCACGGCCCTTCTAAAAGACTTTTGCATTCTACCTATGCGCTTGTTGTTGCTGTTGTTGTTGTTGTCAAGTTGCAGTCGACCCCTGTGGGGTTTTCAAGGCAAGAGACATTCAGAAGTGGTTTGCTGTTGCCTGCCTCTGCGTCAGGACCCTGGACTTCCCTGGCGGATCCAAATACTGACCAGGGCTGACTCTGCTTAGCTTTTGAAAGCTGAGAAGATCAGGCTAGTCTGGACCATCCAGGTCAGAGCATGGCCCTGTAGCCAAGCCATAATGACCTAGCCTGTTTATAATTAATGTCAATCCAGTAGCCATCCAATCCATTTTTAAAAATTGTTACCAATTGTGAACTGGGGGAGTTTGTCCATCTCTGAGTTTAATTTGGGGGGGTGGGGTTAGCATCCAAATACTGACCCTGCTTAGCTTCTGAGATTGGATGAGATTGGGCTAGCCTGGGATGTCCAGGTCAGGGCAGGTGCACTCTACTCTATTCTTAAGTGGGGCCAAGTTACAGTGAAGAAGAAGAAGAAAAGAAGAAGAGATTGGATTTCTACCCCGCCCTTCACTCAGAGTCTTGGAGTGGCTCCTTTCACTTCCCTCCCCACAGCAGGCACCCTGTGAGGTAGGTGGGGCTGAGAAAGCTCTTTCGAGGACTGCTCTTGAGAGGACAGCTCTGGGAGAACTTGTGACTGACCCAAGGTCACACCAGCAACTGCATGTGGAAAAGTAGGGAATCAAACACAGTTCTCCCAGATTAGAGCCTGTGCTCTTAACCACTACACCAAACTGACTTGGTGCTGGGGGGGGCAACAGTGGGAGGGCTTCTAATGTCCTGACCCCACTGGTGGACCTCCTGATGGCACCTGGTATTTTTGACCACTGTGTGACAGAGTGTTGGACTGGCGTCTATTATATTCTTATGTTCTTATGACTCTCTTGAGCATGAAGGTCAGGTTGGGTACCAAAGAACTCTTTCAGTTCCTACATTATAGTTAGGAGAATATAGATGGATTTCCACCACTATAATCCACTTGTAAACTGTCCCTATGCTACTTTCAGTCAAATGTCTACAATGCATAGAAGACTCCTCCTCCCATATTTTGGGAGAATGATGTGCTTTTGAGTTGGACTCAATATCTGAATCTATACAAACTGCAAGATGGATATCCAGAATGTCCTCTTAATTTTGTTTTACTCTTGCCAGATAAATGATCAAGAAAGCCTTGTGAACTGCAGTAGAATATTGCCATCTGGAGACCAAATGCAGAAGTTACCAAAGGAAGTCATGTTCCACAAAATCATTCATTTTATAATCCCCTTTTCTATGTCCTGCTTTCAACAGTGGTCAAAAGACGGGTGGGGAACAACTCTTGCCGAACAGAAATCACGCTGGAATGCACACCTTTTATTTTGTTAGAATAGCACATACGGACAGGCATTGCTGTGCTCAGTTTCGAACTACCTGGAAGCTCGTGGCAAAACAGGGAATGGGCAAAGAAGTAACAAAACATAGGTTGGGATCCAGCCAAGTTATTATTATTATTATTTTGCTCAGTATCATACAGTTCTCCTCCATGGCTTTTGTCCATGCAGGTTCCATGATCCCCAAGCTTCACGCATTTCCATTGAAATATAGTTCCGTGACACAGCTCTTAGCTTATGCTCTACTGTGGCCCCGGTCACACGCAGAAATTGCCGTGGGAGAGCCACGAATGCCAGGTGGATTATACAGGCGCGAGCAGACGGAAACATCAGGCAAGCGTCGCACACCCGTTTGCTACCCCGTAGCGTACCACCGAAGGTCCGGAGTTAAAAAGTACCTGGGGAAGGCTACTGTCAAGCCGTTTGCTATGAGCCACAGATGGACTGTCTCCGTCTGATTGCTCCAGCGCGCTCCTCTTGCCTCGGTGAAGCGTGCCGGAAACACAGACCGATGAAGAAAACCCCAGTTCGTCCTTTTATCATGTGGTGGACTTTTGATAGAGCTGTGAACTTTTGGACGGAGGTCCATAATGAAATGCAGAACATTTTGAAATGTTCTTTCAAAAAAGAACCAGAAGTATTACTTTTGGGTCTTAAAATGGAAGAAGTGAATGTAACAAAGAGAACATTGTTATGGTACTTGATTACAATGGCCAGAATGACATATGCTCAATTTTGGAAGCACGAAAGAATGCCTGAACTATGGGAATGGATAAGGAAGCTAACTTGATGGCACTTTTCCACCACCACCACCACGAGCACTTCTAGATTTCTTTCCCCTTATTTCATATTTCTTTATATGCATAACTTTGTTTGTGAGAAACTGCTCAGTCTTCATATTTGTCTTTATCTTATCTGGGGGGGAAATTCCATTGGGGGAAGAAAAGAAATACAAGATTGAATGTTCTATATAATATAATAATAATAATAATATACTTTATTGTCATTGTACATAGTACAACGAAATTAAGGTGCAATCATTCGGTGATCTACAAGCATACTCATATACACTCACACAACCATACTCATATACACTCACACAACCATTAGGGTTTACATTGCAACTTAAACCACCAATGTCACATTGCAACTTAAACCACCAATATCAAACTGAAGGGACTGATTAAAAGAAGAAATGTGGTGGGGATGGGAATGCTGCAGGAAGCCTGGAGAAGGGGTGGGAGGGAAAAGGGATGTATTAAGAAATGGTGAACTGGTTAATTTTGGACTTGTTTTATATCCTGTTAATAAAACTTGTTTTAATTAAACCCCAGTTCACCGCTGTTGCGTCTGATTGCGTAGCAGCGGCTCAAATTGCGACGGTGGAAATAGCTATGCCTCCCCCCCACGTTATCTGGCCCATGTGACCGGGGCCTGTCAAGAGAATCCGATTCTAGTGTTTCCGGTAGACTAAATGTTACCGTTTGGATATTTTTTTTTTGTTAGCTTTTAAAGTGTTAGCCAATCCCAGGAGCCCTGTTAAGACATTGTGATCTTGATGATTCCACCGTGCGCCAGGGACGATCCTCTTGATGTGCGTGGTCACCATTTGTTTTGAACAAGACAACATGTGGCTTTCCCAGCTTCTGTATTCACAGTTAGGAACCCAGATATGAAGGTGCACATTCTCACATACTGACGCTTGAAAATACATGCATTGCCCTCTGCCAAAAGAAAATGGTGACCATGAGCATCCGCGGGATCACATGCTGTCCCATTACCCAAGGCTGGAGTGTCGAAATCGTAGAAACTGAATAGGGCTAGGGGGTAATTCTAAGCCAGACACCTGTGCATGAGAACTTGATGGGTTGAAATTGATGCCTATCAAGCACAGGAAAAGGGTTTTATTTTCTTGCAAAAACATGAGCGATTAATTAGACGAGGGAAGGGATGATACGTTACGGCATACAGGAAATTAAACATTCGTGTATCAGCAAACGGGGGTCAATCAACGAGGAGAGGGAAAGCTTCGAAATGAGGGTCGAACCAACTTGAATCGTACTTAGAATTCCCATTAAAGAGAGCAATAAAAAAACAAAATGAATTTTTCTCTAGCTCAAGTTGATGATGACCTGACCTGGATAGCCCAGGCTAGCCGGATTTCGTCAAATCTCAAAAGCTAAGCAGGGTCGGCCCTGGTCAGTATATGGGTGGGAGATCACCAAGGAAGTCCAGGGTCGCTACGCAGAGGCAGGCGACAGCAAAAGCACTTCTGAAGATCTCTTGCCTTGAAAACCCTACGGGGTCACCACAAGTTGGCAGTGACTTGATGGCAAAAAAAAAAAAAAGAGTTGGTGACAAAACAGCGGTCCTTTCTGCACTAGACCTTAAATCCTGGTTCAACCTTGTCCCTGAACTTACATTCTACACTACACTCGAGTTCACCCCTGTAATTATCTCGGGGTATTTTTTGTTTCCACATTACATTGAGGTCATCCCGGTTTCGCCCCACACTTGTCCTGGGATAAACAGATGCTGTTATAACCAGGAATAAATGCAAGGTACTATGATGGCTCAAGTGGTTAAGACAATGAACTGCAGACTGGAAGGTTGGTAGTTCAGCGGTTTGAGACCCGAGTGTGCCGCATGACGGAGTGAGCTCCCATCTCTGGTCCCAGCTCCTGCCAACCTAGCAGTTCGAAAGCAAGAAACTGCAAGTAGATAAATAGGTACCCCTTCGGTGGGAAGGTAACAGCGTTCTGTGCGCCTCGGCGTCTAGTCATGCCGGCCGCATGACCACGGAAACGTCTTTGGACAGTGCTGGCTCCGGCTTGGAAACGGAAATGAGTACTGCATCCCTGGAGTCGAATTTGACTGGCTTTCGAGCAAGGGAAGCCTTTACCTTTATCTTTACCCTATTGTGTCATGAATTGAACTCTGATAAAACCAGGGATGAGATCCAAGTGCGGAAAGGAGCAGACGGGGAAGTGAAAAGGGCCCCGGAGCAAGACGAGCTGAGTGGCCCCTGTGGAAGTGCAAGCTGGAGCTTTGGGGGCCCAAATGCTCATCGGAGGCAACAGAGGACCTGGGCTCTCCCCGTGCTTCTGTCCTGCAAACTGATGGCGAAGCGGGAGGAGACGACCGGTGAGCTGACTTTGATAATCATTGCAACTGGAGGATCTGAGCCAAGTGGCTCCTGATGTGCTGATGACCGGCCTTGCCTCTGCTTACTCCCCTGGCCACTCGATGTCAGTGGCCCATTTCCCTGCAGGTAAAATGGCCAGTCCGCCCTCAGCCACAGTCCTTTAAAGCTCCTGCTAAAAACGGAAGATGAGGCAGCCACGAATCTCCCTATCCTGTTTCCTTCATGGTTAGGGTTTTCAGCCCTGAGTTAGGAAACGCCTGGAGGTTTTGGGGGTGGAGCCTGAGGAGGGAGGGGTTTGGGGAGGGGAGGGACTTCAACGGGGTATAATGTCATTGAGTCTGCCTTCCAAAGTGGCCCTTTCCTCCAGGTGAACTGGGAGGGCTCGCAGAATTGCTTTGGGGGAATTTAATGGTGTTGCAACCTAGAAATCTGAGCAGCCCGATTGCTTCCATCTTCTCCCTCCGGACTGTTCTAATGTGCCCCTGGAGGACTGATACGGTTTTTCAGCAGGGGGTCGAAGAACGGGGTGACTGAGGTTTATGCGCGAGGTGGTCGCATCAATAATCTTCATCGTTTCCCATTAGACGTTTCATTACATCTGGCGTTTTTCCCTTCTTTTCTGCTCATTGGTAATCTCGGGCATTCGTTTCAGAAATGATTTCTCTGCAGTGATGGCTTTAATGGAAGTGACCCGTAAGCCTCATTAATCAAGTTCATATCGCAGTGTAAAAAATTGTGGCTTGGCTTTGCCTGTGTCTTGCCTGGGCTAAGATCTTCTCGGATCTGTTTTTTTAGCAAACACCTCCCCTTTCCCCCATTAAAAATGGGAAAGAAAAAAATCCTTCCATTTCCCGTATTTCACTTCTGTCTCGTGGATGAAAATGGCTCTTCCAAGTGAACCCCGCTTTCAAGTTTTCTTCTCTGCAGCCTCATGGCAGAGAGTCATGGAAGGAGACATCGGCTGGCCTGTTGTACATACAATGCTGCACCCATGGAGTGCTGCATGACTCATGAGCATGGGTGGTGGTGGTGGCAGGACTCATAGCATAAGCCAAGTTCCCCTGTACTTTGTTTTGTCCCTTCTCCCCAAGATCATAGCACTGGAGAACCTGCGGAAGGAATGTAAAGCCCTGAAATTTCAGGTCACATCCTGGCGGAAGTCAGACTAGTGGAAGTCTCTTTTATCAGAGGACCAGAGCTTTCCTGCCTCACATCCGATAATCTCCCTAAAATGCTGCCCTTCAGGAATGAGGGCTTCTCAAGGGTGGCATGAGAGGCAAGTTGGGGGTTTGCAGCGGGAAGGGCAAACTGGCAGAAATGACACCGGTCCTTCTGTGGATAGAAAATGTAGTATAGATCCAACCCATAAAGATGGGAAAGGGGGAAATGACAAAGCTGTCCGAATCCCCACACGTTCAGTCGAATACACGTTTGTAGCAAAGTAATATTTATTGAAGTAATGAAGAAGCTGGAACACAGGGACTGTTTGGAATGACTCAGAAAGTCAGGGCACGGGATAATAAACAGATTCATACAAGCACCATCCAATAACTTTGGTTC